>NC_045428.1:1291741-1318504 GCF_902635505.1 Sarcophilus harrisii | reverse complement strand
GCCGCTGGAGGCAGACACTGCGCAGCTGGCGCCCCGGGGAGCCCCTGCCGGCCTCTGGGCAGGGAGAAAAGGAAGGGGCCGGACCCAGGGTGATCCTGGGCGGGAGGCGAGGGAAGGGGCGATGGCCCCAATGCACCCGGAGCAAAAGGGGGAAAGGGGGGCTGCGAGCAGGGGGCGCCCGGGACGTGACCCAGGCAGGGCTGGGACCAAAATGCAGCACATGGCGGGTTGGGGGGAAACTCTTGGAAGGGGGCCGGGAAGCCCAGGCAGTGCCGGGGCCCAGGCTCTGCATCAGAAGGAAGGTGGGAGAAAGTTGCCTGGGAGGGTCAGCGAGACTCCCCGAGCCGGTGGGAGAGGGTCCCGGGCTTCAGTGGGGAGGGGGCCACCCCCTCCACCTGGACGGCTTCTCAGGGATAAGGACAAAGAGGTACCTTTTAAATGCATTTTCCTTCATCTCTTTAGTGTCTGCCCGGCTTGTACTCCTCCCTCCCCAGGAAACTGCCCAGAAGGAAGAGAAAGGGGATGCTCGGCAAACCTGTGACAGGGACGCGAAGCCCCCGTCCCCGCCCTTTGAGCAGGGTGTTGGGGGCGCTCCTCCCGCTCCCCTGGCCCCTGTCTTACTCCACTTGGCCTCGTGCCGGGTTTTCCCTCTTCCTCTTTACGTGGTGTCTTCTTGGCCCTTTGTATCTGTTCAGAGAAGTCTTCTGGTACTTCCTGGTGTTATTCTGATCCAGGTTTCCTGCAGCACACAAATTTCTGGAACCACCACGGACCCATCTGGCCCAGCCTTCCCCGGTCAATCCCCTTCTTGTGCCTGCCCCTTCGCCCCCCAAAACATGGCTCCTCCCGTGGTCAGGGAGGACTCCCAGTGGTGAGGGAGGAGTCCCAGTGGTGAGGGAGGAGGCCCGGTGGTAGGTGAGGAGGTGATGAGGGAGGACTCCCGGTGGAGAGGGAGGAGTCCCAATGGTGAGGGAGGACTCCTGGTGGCGGGCAAGGAGTTATCACAAAGTAGAGCAGCATCAGTAACAGCGGCCAGTGGCGTTTGGTAAGAATTTTAAGCTTTTGTACTTGCACATACACACAGCATTTAACTACATAATCTTCAGTGCGGCAGTTTTATGTGAGATAAAAAAGGACGGGTTTGGGGATAGGAGCGGGGCTTCCATGCGCAGAGACACCCTCGGGTGGCCAGGAGGCCTGTTGTGGAAAGGAGGCGAGTCGCCTCTGCTGCCTCTTCTCTCCTCGCCCTTCTCCAAGGGACGCTTTCAGTTCTTGCTGAGAAAAAGGGGGGGGGGGGCAGGAGGGAATCTCTTTGCTCCCTTCAATATTCTCTTCTATGAGTGTGATCCAGCCTGAGCTCACTCCTGACCGTGTCGTTGGGAACGGGAAAGCCGCGCTCTTTGTCCATGGCCCGACCCCTTTCTCCTCCCGCACCGCAGCGAGCAGATGGAATGAAAAGCACAGAAACGCATTCATCCAAATCAGAGCAAGACAGAAATCAGAGAAGGCGCCCGTGGGAGGGCACACACACACGTGTCTACACGTGTGTATTTGTGTGTGAGTATGTGGACATGTGTGTGCGTGTGTGTATGTACGTGTGTGCGTGTGTGTGTGAATGAGTGTGAGTGTGTAAGTGTGTAAGAGTGACTGTGTAAGTGTGTGTGAATGAGTGTGAGCGTGTAAATGTGTGAGATTGTGTGTAACGGTGAGTGTAAGTATATGTGTGTGTTAGTGTGTGTAACTGTGTGAGTGTATGAGTATGTGTGAATGAGTGTGAGTGTGTGTGTGAGTATGTAAGTGTATGAGTGTGTGTGAGTGACTGTGTGAGTGAGTGTGCAAGTGTGTGAGTGTGTGTGTGAATGAGTGTGAGTGTGTGTGAGAGTGTGTGTGAGTAACTGTGAGTGTAAGTGTATGTGAGTGTGTGAGTGTGTGTGTAACTGTGTGAGTGTGAGTATGTGTGAATGAGTGTGAGTGTGTAAGTGTGTGTGAGTATGTAAGTGTATGAGTGTGTGTGAGAGTGTGTGTGTGAGTGACTGTGTGAGTGTGTAAGTGTATGAGTGTGTGTGCTCATCTTGACTGGGTGCAAAAGAGGCACCGAGGGGTGCTGGGAAGGCTGGTGCTCTCTTGCCTCTCATCGCCCCCCCTGCCCCCCCAAAGCCCTGATCCCCACCATGAGGAGAGCCTCCTGTACCAAAGGCCTCGGGGACGGCCACACAGGAAAGGAAAGAGTCAAGTAGACGCTGGGAGATAAGTGAGAAGTCATTTAAAAAGGTGAGAAACAAGAGCCACAAAGCGGGGCTGGGGGGAAAGGAGCCGAAGGTCCTGAAGCAAAACTCCCGCCTTCCTCAGAAAGGGGCTGGAGCGACAGGGAGCCCCAGTGAGCCTTGGACACAGCCGGCAGCCCGACTCGCTGGCTTCTTATTTCGTTTTAATGGGTTCCTGAGGCCAAAGGGCCGCCACATTGTGGGCTTGGTGATGACTCATCTCTGCCCTTGGCCGGGCTGGCCCTGGAATAAAAGACGTGGGACTGGTCACCGAACCTGAACTCCAAGCCTTTCTGCTGGTGGCACCCGGGAGAGTTACCAAGCCCTGCTGAAAAAGCTCGGAGACCCCGGTCCCTGAACCTCGTGCTCCACATTGAAAGTAGCCAGAGGAAAATCTAATTAATTTTATCTGTCCAGACATTAGGAAAAAATGGGAAAATAAAAATGTCAGACTGAGATTCTCTTTATTTGCATGGTAGGTATGTTGCCTTTTGAATCTGCCAGCAGAATGGGAGCTCCTTGGCGACAGGGGCTGGGTTTTTAACCTTTCTTTGTTCCCCAGAACTTAGCATGAAGTCTGACATAGAGAATTCTTATTGGTTAATTGGGGGGGGGGATGAATATTTATTTATTACATTAAGTGTGAATAGTTTGGATTCTTCTATTTAAAAAAAAACTATAAAAGAAATTTAAAAATCCATGAACATTACTTTCAGGAAATACAGTTAAAGAAAAAAAAGATTGAAAATAAGAATAAAAAGAAAAACAAAATAAAATAACTAAAACTGCAAGTCAAAAGAAAAGTAAAAGTGACAGTGGCAATTTCAGATAAAGTGGAATTCAAATACTGGGAAAAGCTTCAGATGACAAATAGGCACCGGACCCAAGGCAGCCATTCATTATTTTTCACGAAGGAGCTGTGATTTTGTCCATGTGGGTACTTCCTCAGCTCATGGAGGTCACAACTAATCTGTGACTTCATAGCTAAGTCCTAGGGAGGCGTTTGAGACACAAAGTTAAGTCATTTGCTACTATGTGTCAGCAACAGGATTTTAACCTATTTCTTCCTGACTCCAAACTCCGCACTCTATGCATTAAACAACATTTTCTTTCTGATCAATATGTACTAATATTACATTTATATGTACCAAACACATTAGTAGATCAACTGATGAAAAGTCAATAGCACTGCAAGGAAAAATATATATCATAAAAGACTTCAATGTTCCATTATGAGACTACTTTAAATTTAGTAAAAAAAGATTTAGGAACAAAGACATCGGGTATGACAAATTGATTCTTGAGTTTTAAGTAACATATATTTGGGCAGCACAATGAAGAAGCCTCATCTTCTTGAGTTCAAATCCAGCCTCAGA
Source organism: Sarcophilus harrisii (assembly GCF_902635505.1). Taxonomy (NCBI): domain Eukaryota; kingdom Metazoa; phylum Chordata; class Mammalia; order Dasyuromorphia; family Dasyuridae; genus Sarcophilus; species Sarcophilus harrisii. Next base: position 1,314,864 of record NC_045428.1, on the reverse strand, counting down.
CACTTCCTAGCAGTGTGACCCTGAGAAAGTCACTTAACTGTTTGCTTCAGTTCCTCATCTGTAAAATGAGCCGGAGAAGGAAACGGTAAAGCACTCCACTATCTTTGCCAGGGAAAAACAAAATAAAGAGTCAGAAATGACTACAATGACTTAACAACAAAAACACATATTTGAGGCAATTAATTAAAAGAAACTAGGAAAACTTGCTTAACAGAGCCCACATAACTCTTAACAGAAAGGAATTGTAGACATGAGCAGAATGAAAACCTGAGTTAATTAAAAAAGACAGAACTGATACAATTTTTTTTTCAGTTAATAATGCAACAAAGCACAAAATAAACAACAGAAACAGGAGTAAAAGGTATGAGGCTATGTTGGAGCAAAAACCAATTGAATCAGAATTCCTTTCAAGGAGACATCAGAAAACCAAAACGGAGCATGTAAAAGATAACGCTGATACTGCTTATCAAAATCTTTGGGTACAGCAAAGACCGGTTTTAGAGGGAAATGGAGAGCACGTAGACCTATTTGGACAAGAAAGAAAGAGGAAAAAAAAGAGAGACTCCAAAGGAATTTTGAAAGAATGTTGCACTTGTGGTCACTTAAAGACATTTATTTTTGTTTTGTTTTGTTTTTTCCTTTATTAAAGCTTTTCATTTTTCAAAACATATGCATGGACAATCATTCAACATTAGCCCTTGCAAAACCATTTAAAGACATTTAAAAGGAACAAAGTGATAATACAAAAGAAAGGATTAAAAATGTTATAAATATTGAACCAAAAATAATTAGACCAGCCACGGAGAAAACCATTACCTTGATACCGCACGCCACGTACTGTTTTTTCAAAGCAAACCAATACAATTAGGAAAGAACTAGAAAATTTAATAAATGCAGAGAAATTAGCAAAGTGGGAAAGAAAAAAGAGCACAATAACAAGGACCAAAGAAATTCAGCCTTTCCTCAGGCAGATCACACATATAAATGAGGTACTAATACCAGGGAGAACATAGATGAAGTGAACGATTAAGTGGAAAAAGAGAAATGGCTAACGTGAACACATAAAGAAGTTCCAAAATTACAATTTCAGAGGAAAAAAGGAGACAAGTCATCAGAGAAATGGCCTCCTCAAGTCAGTTGCCACAATTTGGTCACCGAGTCAATGTTTCCAGAGAACAAACATTCTAAACTTGGGGTTCTTGTTAGGCAAATATGACTCAATCCTAAAAACTGGCAAGGACATGACCATCAAAGAAAATTATGGGCCAACTTCATCATTGAACATAACAATAAAATACTAAGTGGCTACCAGCAAATAATAAATCAACACATTCTTTTAAAAACATCATTCCTCATGACAAAGTAGGGTTTTTAAGTGGGATGTAAGAGGGGCTCTTACATGTAAGGAAAGCCACCAGGAAATACATTCAGGGTCCTGGCTTGTCCACCTCAGGGGAGATGAACGTTAAGGTGGGGGTAAGGGGTTCACTTACCTAGCCTATGCTGCTTTCTGTGCCTTGTAGCTTCTGCTGCCCTGTGGGTGACTATTAAAGAGCACCCAGTACCTGCTCTGAAGCTGACAAAGTACTTTGCAAATTTTATCATATTTCCTCAAATTATTTGGATGCTATTGTTATTTTCCCCCATTCTGAAGATGAGATTTGAGAAAACCAAGGCCGATTAAAGGACTCACCCACTCTAAATTACCCCGTTTGGGGTTTTCTTGGCAAAGATGTTGGAGTGGATCGCCATTTTCTTCTCCAGCTCATTTTACAGATGAGGAAACTGAGGCAAACAGGGTCTTCCAGCTGGAAAGTCTCTGAAGTCAGATTAGAATTCAGGTCTTAGGAGATTATTATATACTTCAACAACAATACTATATGATGACCAGTTCTGATGGACCTGGCCATCCTCAGCAAGGAGATCAACCAAATCATTTCCAATGGAGCAGGAATGAACTGAACCAGCTACGCCCAGAAAAAGAACTCTGGGAGATGACTAAAAACCATTACATTGAATTCCCAATCCCCATATTTATGCCCACCTGCATTTTTGATTTCCTTCACAAGCTAATTGTACAATATTTCAGAGTCTGATTCTTTTTGTACAGCAAAATAACGGTTTGATCATGTATACTTATTGCGTATCTAATTTATATTTTAATATATTTAACATCTACTGGGTCATCCTGCCATCTGGGGGAGGGGGTGGGGGGTAAGAGGTGAAAAATTGGAACAAGAGGTTTGGCAATTGTTAATGCTGTAAAGTTACCCATACATATAACCTGTAAATAAAAGGCTATTAAATAAAATAAAATAAAAATAAATTTAAAAAAATAGAATTCAGGTCTTCCTGACCCCACATGTGGTGCTCTACCCACTGTGCCACCTGCCCATCATATGACTAAATTGGAAATTTTAATGTGAATAAAATAGTTGGATTTTAGATTGTGCATAAGAAAATGTCGCCTATCCATACAAAAAGAAAAGCAACAGACTGGGGAAAAAATAAGCTCACGATGATTGACAAGAGTCTATCTTTGAGAATCTGTCACAAACCAACATGAAATGACAAGCAATGTCTAGTTTTAGATGGATAAAGACAAAGGAGTAGATGATGGAGAGACGGAAGGGCACGGGAATTTATGTGGCACCTATGGTTTGCCCGCTTCTACACGAAGCGCTTTATATTCTTATTTGGTCCTCTCGATAAATCTGGAGGTAGGGGATATTACCACTCCCATTTCACAGATGAGGAAACTGAGGCAAGCAGAATCACAGAGTTAGTGACTGAGACCAATAAACTCCAATCTTCCTGACTCCAGGCCCAGCATCCTATCCACGGAGCCTCCCTCTCGCCTCTGCTAATTGGCTGGCACTGAGATTTGGAAAGCAGAAAACAAATGATTAACAATTACTTGAAAATTTTCCCACCATTTTGACCAAATCATGGTCAGGTGCAAAGTTACTGTTTATTTCCTGCTGCAAGTTGTGCAACAACAATTGTCTGTCCCGATTTCCCTCCTTCCTTTCCACTTCTTAGCCAGTACGGAGAGTTTTAATCTCGTGATATAGTTTAGATCCGGCACTGCTAACGCTCCTTCCTTTCCACTTTTTTTCATTATTTCCTTTGATATTCTTTATCTTTTGTTTTTCCAAATGAATTTTATTACTTTTTCTAATTCAATAAAATTTTTTGGGTAATTTCCCTGGGATGGGAATTAGTTTGGGAAACATAGCCATTTTAATGGCTGATTGGCTGCTTCTTCCCTGCCATCTCAGCTCCTAAGCCAGGTAGGTGGGCTCCTGGGCCCCCCCCTCACCCTCAGGCTTGGGCTGGGAGCAGGGAAAGGGGAGGTGTGACCAGCCCCCCCCCCCCCCCCCCCCCCCCCGGCGGGGGGGGGGGGGGGGGAGGGGGGGGGGGGGCCCCCCCCCCCCCCCCCCCCCCCCCCGCTGCAGACACACACAAGCTGACCGTCCACTGCATAGCATCGAGGGCGAAGAGCAATGGGCCCCAGGAGCAGACGAGAGTCTGAGCAGCTGGGGGGGGGGGCTGGGTTCCCCCTCCCCTGGCTCCTTCCCCGGGTCTCCCTTCCGCCTGGTTCTCTGTGGTGGTTTAGACAGAGCATGGGCCGGGCCGGCCACTGGCTCAGGACGCAGGCGTGGGGCTGGGGGGTGGCATTCGACAGCTGGGGGCCGGCTGGGCTGCTCGTGCCCTTTCCCGAGCCAGCTCCCCGTGCCCTCTGGCAGGCCCGAAGCCATGGAAACCCTGGGCGCGGCTAAGGTGATTGAATGCCCACAAGTAATCGATATCAGAGCCCGGAGAGGAGGTTGGGCTGGAGGGCAGCGAGGGGGGAGGAATCCCTGGTGGGAGGCTACTTCCCGCCCTTCCCCTCACCAAGCCTGCTGCCTCCAGCCCGGGATGCCCCCTCCTCGGGGCAATGGGCAGAGCCGGGCACAGGAGAGCCGCTGGCCCCCAGGAGGGAGGGCAGTGCGGGCGAGGGGCCAGCGTAAGCGATACCTGCGCCTGGAGAGCAGGCGGGGAGCCGGCCCCACTGGTGTGGCTAAAAACAAACAGGAGGCTGGTGAGCTGGAGGACACTCTGAGCTCCCGCTGTCGGCCCAGCCACGCCAGGTGGGCGAGGGGCAGCCGGTACAGAGAGCTAGAGAGCCACGGCCTCAGTGCCGTGGCAGGAGGAGCCCAGGGCCCAGTGTTCGGGGTCCATGAGGACAGGGCAAGTCCTGTCCTGGCACCGCTAATCTGGGACAGCTGGGCTGGCAGGGCACCTGGGCATATCCTCTGTCACTGTGGACGCTCAGAGTCCGAGAAGCGTCCTCTCCTCCAATGTTTCCCAAGATCATTTGGCCCCAGAATCCTCTGGGGCTGGAAATCTAACAATGGACAAAAGAGGAAAAAACAGAAGATCTGCACGTGGGGCCTTTCCTGTTTGCCGGTGGGGTTCACTTCTAGAGGGACCCTGGTGCCAGATGGCACTGGGTCACAGTGATTGGCAGGGGCAGGGACCTCTATCCAGCATGGACCTGGACAAGGACCCCTCTTGGAAGCCCCCAGGCCGCAGCGGGCCAGGCCTGAGCTGGGGGCTCTGCCCCTGAGAGAGTGTCCACCCCATTCTTAAAGATAGCTTTAAAAACGGAATCCTGTGCTGAGCCACACAGAAGAAGAGAAAGGGGAGCTCTGCTTCTCCGGCCACAAAGCCACTGACGTTACCCTGGGGCTCACGGCTGCAGGAAAACGTGAAGCAGAAACAGATGAATCGGTTTCTTTGAACGGATCGGGGGCTCAGCGAGCAAATCAGAGAAAAAGAGATCATTTCATCAAAGTAAGAACGAGCCTCTTGGAAGGGAGTCACAGCCACCTGGGGAAAGGGCGCAGCTTTTCATACTTTCATCAGCAAAAAAAAGAGAGGGCAGATCAACGAATGGAACTTGCAACAGAGAAAATGAGAAAAACCATGTATTTTTTAAAAACTCAGTTAAAAAATATAAATTCTGAATGTAAGCGAACAAAAAACTATGCAATGGATCAAGAAAACCAGGAACTAGATTTTCAAAGATTAAGTAAATAAAGCCCTAGGGAATCTCGTCTTTAAAAGGAGTGGGGGGGGGGGGAACCCAGTGCTTTACAGAAAAATGGGGGGGGTGGTAAATGGAATTAGAAGGAATGATTATGCCCATTTTACCCTGCAAAAGAAGGGTAGTGGGCCGGTCCCTACAAAACATAACATCTCCTGCTATAAATGACTGGTTTGGAGGCAGCTTCTGAGGTAGAAACAAAGATGATGAGATAGACCGAGAAGTCTTTGCAAACAGTCTGGAGCTAACCCTTAAAGCCTTCACAATCAGTCTGGAGCTAGCCCACGGGCTCCTCACAATCAGTCTGGAGCTGGCCCACGGGGTCCTCACAATCAGTCTGGAGCTAGCCCACGGGGTCTTCACAATCAGTCTGGAGCTAGCCCATGAGGCTATTTGGAGAGGACAGACCACAGCAAGTGCAGAGGTTTGGGCAACGGTCCCCAGCTTGTGGGCCTTATGTTTCCTGGAGATGGGTGAGTGGAAGGAGCCGCTCCCTTGAGGAGGGGCACTGGAGGGCCCCCATGGGTCAGAGCTATCCTGGAGCTTCTCTAGCCTGTGACTGTGGGAGCAGGACGAGACGAGAGGGTTGTGTCAGGAGGGGCCGCCTGCTCCTAGGTCTCGGTGTCCGGTGCAAATGCTGCCCAGGGAGGGGCTCACACCTGGCCCAGAGAGGATGAGCGCGTGGGGCCCGACCCAGAGGCCACCAAGGGAGGAGTCTCACTGAGCAGAATGGAGGCCCAGAGCCTCCAGGAGGCCTTGCTTTCCTGGGCTAGCCCCCCTCCCTAGGCCCATGTGCACTAAACAGACAGCAGCTAATTAACCTGGTGGAGGTGAGGCTGCCCTGGGAGGAGCTTTAGGAAGGGCTGGGGTCCTCTCTCACACAAAAGGTAAAGAGACTGAGGAGCAGAGGATGAGACCTGGCCATGGCCCAGTGGGATCCACAGAGCTGGGCCTCCTGCTCCGGGCCTCCCACTCCTGGCCTCCAGCTCTGGGCCTCCCCTCCAGGCCTCCCCCGGCCTCCTGCTCTGGGCCTCCAGCTCCGGGTCTCCCGTTCCTGGCCTCCCGTTCCCGGCCTCCCACTCCAGGCCTCCTGCTCCGGGCCTCCCCTCCAGGCCTCCCCCGGCCTCCTGCTCTGGGCCTCCAGCTCCGGGTCTCCCGTTCCCGGCCTCCTGCTCTGGGCCTCCAGCTCTGGGTCTCCTGTTCCCGGCCTCCTGCTCTGGGCCTCCCACTCCTGGCCTCCAGCTCTGGGCCTCCCCTCCAGGCCTCCCCCGGCCTCCTGCTCTGGGCCTCCAGCTCCGGGTCTCCCGTTCCTGGCCTCCCATTCCCAGCCTCCTACTCCCGGCCTCCAGCTCCGACTCTGTGGTTGGGGAGTTTCCTCAGGGGCAGGGCCCCCCAGCACGGCCTGGAGTGGGGGGCGGGGCAGCAGGGGCAGAGTTTTAGAAGGGCTCCATAGAGTGGAGGTTCTGTGCCCACCCACCCCCGCCCCCCTGTGCCCACATCCCTTCTCCTCAGACACTGCCCCTGGCCCAGGGCCTCAGGCCTGTAGCTGCTGGCGCTATGTTCAGCTGCTTCTGACCTGTATCCCCCTTCCACCCAACATCGCCCCCCCATTGCCATCGCTGGCCCCCAGCATCTACAGGATCACCTACAGGGCACTCAAAGCCATGCACTGCCCCCTCCCCCTTTCCTGTCTTCTTGCACCCCCCCCCCCAGCCACAACCGAGACCCTCCATCTCCCAGCCCGGGCATCTGCTCCGGTTGTTCCCTGAAAGGCTCCCCCTCCCCAGTCTAACCCTGGCCTTCGGGGCTTTCTCTTAGCCTGCTCCCACCTCTGCAGGAAGCCTTCCCAGCCCCTGTGCAGGCCGGGCAGTCCCTGGCCCAGCGAGTTCCTGTTTATCTCGTTGGGACTGACTTTGTGTCTGTTTGCACTGTCTCCGGCCGGGGCTCCTTCCCGGCGGCCCTGCCTTTGGTCTCTCGGCGCAGCCCGGGACTTTGCCCAGAGCCGGCGGGGGGGCTTCGGTCGATTGCTCTGTTGGGGAGAAAGAGCCGGGGCTGGGGGAGACAGAGTCTGACTTGGGTGATTTCGGGGAAGCCTTTCTCCCAGCCCTCGATCCAGGGGCGGCTCAGGGGGCGACGCTCTCCCTTTCCGAGGGGACGAAAGCCAGCGGAGTATCTGCTTCAGGGACGTGTTGGGAGAAGGCCCCTGGCTCTGTACCTCTCAGGAGTCTATGAGTGCAGTAATCTGGCACTTAGAAGTGTCCATTCAAAGAGTAACATTAACTTAAAAAACATTTAGTATTCCCCTCCCCCAATTTTAACGTTTGGCTTTTAGACTTTTGAGTTCCAAATTCTCTCCCAACTCTTCCCTCCCTGATATGGCAAATAGGACACGTCCACAGTCATACCCAACACATTCCCATATTGGTCATGTTGGGGAAGAAAACACAGACCCAAAAAACCATATAAATAAATTAACAAACAAATAAATAAATGAAGGAAGAAAAAATAAAAAAAGCCTGCTTTGATCTGCACTCAGAGTCCATCAATTCTTTCTCTGAAGCGTTTAGTAGTTTTCGCCATAAGTCCCTCAGAGTTGTCCTGGATCCCTGCATGGCCAAGAATAATGAAGGCATCCACGCTTTTTCGTCACACAGTATTGCTACTGCCGCGAACAATGTCCTGCTCATTTCCCTTTCTATGAGTTCATGTAAGTCTCTCCAGGCCTCTCTGTATTCATCCTGCTGGTCATTTCTTACAGAACAATAATATTCCATAACATTCATATACCACAATTTATTCAGCCATTCTCCACCTGATGGGCATCCATTCAGTTTCCAGTTTCTGGCCACTACAAAGAGGCTGCCCCAAACATTTTGGCACATCCAGGTCCCTTTCCCTTCTTTAGTATCTCCTTGGGGTATAAGCCCAGTAGAAACACTGCTGGGTCAAAGGGTCTGCACAGTTTGATAACGTTTTGGGCACGGTTCCAGATCGCTCTCCAGAATGGTTGGATTCGTTCACAACTCCGCCCACAATGCATCAGTGTCCACATCCCTTCCAACATTCATCATCATCTTTTCCTGTCATCTCAGCCAATCCGCCAGGTGTGCGGTGGTACCTCAGAGTTGTCTTAATTTTCATTTCTAATCAGCCTCTCACCTCTCTCATTTCCTCCTCCTCCTCCTAGGGTAAGTAACTCAGCTGAGTGTGTATGTGTTATACCCAAAGTGAGCTAATTCTGGTAAGTGTAAGGCTCAAGCGCGCCCCTGTACCTCCCTTACAGACCCCTTCCCTGTATCTTTCATTTTTTTTAGTTTGATTCTTGCTGTCTCACAGTCATTGGCTTCCATTGACCCTGCTCTAGTTCTTAATGTGGGATTTTCTTCAGTCAGCTTTTGTATCCCTTTTTCCATTCGGTTAACTCTACTTTTTAAGGAGTTTTCTTCGGACAATTTCCTTTCCCAACTGTTGACTCTGTCACGCATCCCTCTCGTTGCTTTTCTCGTTTTTCTTCCTCTCTCACTTGCCTGTTGAAGGCCTTCCTGAGCACTTCCAAGAAGCCTCTTGGGCTTGAGACCCATTCACCTCCCTCTGAGACTGCTTCTGCGGACGCTCTGTCCCCGTCCGAGTGTTCTGGTCTCCCCGCCACCACGGCGGCTTTCCATGGCCAAGGCTCTTTTCTGTTTCTGCTCATGTCCTCTCCTTTCCTTTGGGCGTTTCCTCTCTTTTACTTTTAGGGGTAAGCCCTGCTCCTGGGGTAAAGGAGGGGCTGTCCCAGCTTCCTGGGCACCTCCGAGCCTTGGCTTTGCGCACAGGAGCCCCTTGTGCTTCCAAGGGGTAGCTCTGCCCGCTCTGTCCAGGAAACAGCCTGGTTTCTCAGAGTTTGCCTTCTGAGCTGGGACTGGAGGCTGCCCCCGATCTGCTCCCCTCCTGAGCTGGGGCCGAGGTTCTCAGTGGCTGATTTGCTGGAATTAAGGCCCTTCGCCGGCTTTCCCAGACTCTGTCTGACCTGGGCTGAACCCCGTTCGCCCCGGTGAGACTGACCTTTCTCGAAGTTCTCCCAATCCCTCTTGAGCTGCAGAGTGCGTTTCATTCCTACTGTTCAGAGGCTTGGGTTCCTTGGTTTTTGAGGGAACCTGGGAGAGCAGGAGCAGCTTCCTGACTTTACTCCGCCATCTTGGCTCCTTCTCCAGGAACCGGATGATCCCTTCACTGTAAAAGCTCTTTCCTGCCTCTTTTACGTGAGTAATTTACCCTTTTCTGCTTCTCCTTTTTCCTTTTCCAGGGCATTCCTCTTTCTCACACCTTAATTTTATTTTTTAGCTGTTATTTCATCATATTCGACTCACGGCCTCTGTCTGTGTTTACTCCTAACCTCCCCAATAATGTGAAAGTTCTTATGAGTTCCAAGTTTCATCTTCCCATGTAGGAATGTAACAGTCGAGTCCCTTAGGATTTCCCTTTCCTGTTTTCCCATTTTATCCTTCTCTGGCGTCTTGTAATTGAATGGCAGATTTTCTATCAGCCGTGGTCTTCTCGTCGGGAACACCGAAACCATTGACTGTGTGGTTTTCCCCGAAAGATTATTCTCGGTCTCGTTGGGGAGGTGATTCTTGGTTGCGATCTTAGCTTCTCTGCCCTCTGGAACATCATAGTCCACGCTCTCAAATCCTTTGATGCAGAAGCTGCTAAATTCTGTGTTCTCCTGACTGTGGCTCCATATGCTTGAATTGTATCTTTTTGGTTGCTGCCGTTTTTTTTCCTCCTTGACCTGGGAGCTCTGCAATCTGGCCGTAATATTCCTGGGGGTTTCATGTTGGAGTCTCTCTCAGGAGGTGATTGATGGATTGTTTCTATTTTACCCTCTGCTTCTAGAATATGAGGACGATTTTCTTGATACCTTCTTCAGAGATGATGTCTAGGCTCTTTTTGAAATTATAACTTTCAGGCAGTCCTACAATTCTTAAATGATCTCTTCTCAATCTATTTTCTAGGTCAGTTATTTTTCCAATGAAATATTTTGCTTTCCCCCCTATTTTTTCATTCTTTTGATTTGATTTAATGGCTTCTTGATGTTTTATGGAGTCATTAGTTCCACCCAATTTTTATTTTTCAGACATTATTGTCTTCAGTGAGCTTTTATTTCCATTTGTTCAGTTCTGCTTTTTTGAGGCGTTCTCTTCAGCAGTTTTCTCTCTCTTTTCCCACCTGGCCTGTTTGGTTTTTAAGGTGTTATTTTCTTCAGGGTTTTTTGGTGCCCCTTTTATCGAGCTGTTGGCTCTTTTTTTTTCACGATTTTCTTGCATCACTTTCATTTCTTTTTCTAATTTTCCTCCTTCCTTTCCTCCTGATTTTTAAAATCATGCATGAGCTCTTGCATGGCCTGAGACCAAGTCACTTTCCTTTGGAGCTTTGGAAGAAGCAGTTTTGAGGGCGTTGTCTTCTGCATTCATCTTGATCCTCCCCATCCCCGTGGTAACTTCCTACAGGCGGGCTCTTTTGTCCTGAGCTCATTTTTCCGGCCTATCCTTGTTTCTAAGCCAGGTTGCAGCTGGCCCCTGTTCCTGGGTAGGGTTCAGCCTTTCTTGCCGCCCCGCTCGGAGCCAGTCTGGAGGTCGGCAGGTTTCAGTTCCCCCAAGGCGGTGGGATGGAAAAAGAGGAGACCGCTTTCCTGGCCGGTGGGCGACCACAAGCCGGCGCTTCATCCCTGGAGGAGCGTCCCTTCCCCCTGTGGCCACAGGCTCTGGTGCTGCTGACCCTGGGACTGTGGCCGAGGACCCTTCCTCAGACCTGCCCGGGGGCTCTGCCCCCAGCAGAGAGACCCGTGACCGTTTCTGGGGGCTGGGGCTCTGGAAGCCGCTGCTGCTGATTGGGTGGCCCCGAGCCTGCTCCTGGCTTGCTGGGGCCCCGGGACCGGCCATTAGCCCAACCCCACTTTTCTCCATCGTCCCTGGCAACTTCCCTCCCACCGGCCTGAGAAAACGCTCGGCTGCCTGACCGCCCCGTGGGGGCTCCCTCCCAAGCAGGGAGAGCTCCAGGCGGCCGGGCTGGGCAGGAGAACTGGGACTCAGCAGGGCCAAAGGCAACCTGCCCCCCTGCTCCCCGGGTGCCCACAGGCGGCCCTAAGTGCCAAGGAGAGGGAGAACGTCCTGGAGAGCAGGGGAGGGGGTGACAGGGAGAGGGAGGCCGGGGGGAGGGAGGGGAAGGGGCCTCCCTGCCTCCCGCAGTTCCCGTGCCAGGGTGCCCGCAGCTCCTCGGTCCCAGCCTCCCAGCACAGGCGGGTGGCGCAGCCCCTTTGTCCCCAGGGCCCCTGCAGAGGAAAGTTGGAGCCGCCCTTCTCAGGCTCATGTGCTCGCTCCCGGGAGGGACGGCGGCAGCAGCGAGCTATAATGGGGACCATTAGTGAGGCTCCAGGGGCGCGCCCGGCTCTCACCACGGGACCACAAAGTCCCTCTCCTGGCAGGGAGGCCGGGCCAACAGCTCAGGGAGGCCGGAGAGGGCTGGGCACCCGAGGGGGGCTTCCTGAGCAGCTTTGTCCCTGGGCCCGGGACCGCTTGGGACCACAGCACCTGCCCCGGCCTCTGCCCCCTGGCACCGGGCACAAAGGGTCCCGCCCAAGGGGCCATCAGGAGAAGGGACACAGGGGGCCTGTCTGCTGCCTCCCCCCCTGTGCCGGGCCCCCCTCTCAGAGGGGCCCCTCTCTCCTGAGGACCCAGGCTCATGGCTTTCACTGTGTCTGGCCTGAGGCAGCCGGCCCTGCGCTCCCCGGCCACGGCTCCCAAACCCGCCGCCACAGGCTCACAGCCCCCACCCCACCCCTGCCAACTTCTTCTTCCTCGGGGGCCCCGGCCCCGCTCCCGGGGACCTTTCAGGGTCCAAGGCCTTCTCAGCACCGGCTTGTTCTAAGCTCCCTCCATGTTCTAAGGTCCCTTTGGCACCAGCATCTATGTCTGAAAGTTCTCTCCTTGCCCTATTTCCCAAGGGCGCTCGGACCCCAGTGTTCCCTTCCACGCTCCAGATTCTGCCCCCCAGCTCTGACCGGCTGGGACCTGTGGGTCTTTCTGTTTATTTTAAAAAACAGAGGAACAGAAAAGCGAGATGAAACAAAATAAACGGCACGTCGTCATGTGCCCAGAAGAGCCATCCCCCAACTGATGGTCAAAGCCAATAACTGACACTTCTCAGATGAAGAAATAAAACCATTCCTGGCCATGAAAAAATGCTCGGAGTCCTGTTGATGAGAGAAATGCAAATTTAGACTGAAGCACTGAAGTTTTCCCTCAGGCTGGCGCGGACGCCGGGAAAGATGGTGCCGACTGTTGGAGGGGCTGTGGGAAAACCGGGGCGCTGATGCCCTGTGGGTGGAGTTGTGAGGTGATCCAGCCATCCCCAAGTTTGGCAGCAGGGCCATTACTGGGGCTGAATCCCAAGGAAATCACGAAGGAGGGAAAGGACCCATGCGGGTCTGTGGCCGCTCTTGGGTAGCAAAGAAGGGGAAAATGTGTGGATGCCATCAGTTGGGGAATGGCTGGACAAGCTGTGGTAAAAGAAGGTCATGGAATGTTACTGCTCTATAAAAATGAAGAACAAACTGATTTTAAAAGGCCTGGAGAGAGTTACGTGAACCGATGCTGAGCGGACCACGATGTTCACAGTAATAGCAAGGCTGTGAGATGATCAATCACGAAAGACGCGGTTCTTCTCAGGGGTTCGGTGATCCCAGGCCACCCCACTAAACTCTGGGCAGAAACGCCGTCTGCCTCCAGAAAAAGAACTTAGAAGATGGAATGTAAATCAACACATGCTATGGTCACTTTCCTCCCCCCCCCCTTTCTCTTTTTTTTCCTCTTGTGATTTTTCCCTTTTGTCCTGATTTTTTTACTCCCAACATGATTCATAAGGAAATATGTTTTAAAAGATGAATGTACATGTAACCAGAAAAAATAAAACAATAAATTACCAAGTGAAGAAAGGAAATATAATAATAGAAGAAATTGAATTCACGAGCATCCTTCTTTTCTTTGCTTCCTCGTAGGTGGTTCTTTTGTTCTCTGCTTTGTACTTTTTTTTACTTTATTCTTTTTCTCCCCTTCATCCTCCCCTGTTCCCCCAAGCAAGCCATAGTTAAGCACAGAGCTATTTATATTTACATAGATACACACATACACCCCCGCCCCCATTCCCCCACATAGACACTCGTATACATACACATTCACACACACCACAGACCCACCCTCAGATACACATACGTATACACACACGCAGAGCCACATGCATCCAAATACTCAGACCCACATACACACAGCTGCATTTACCCATATTAGCATCATGTAGCTTTCTCTCTTGATTGAATCTTTAAGTATGACTTTGTCTAAAATCAACGCTGCATTTTTTTCCCTAGTAATTTCTATCCCGATCCTTGGTACAGTATTTGTGTATATCTCTGCTCTCCCATCCCCGACTCTTTCATTAATTCTGCTCCATGACGTACCTTGCTATTACTTACCTTTCCCCACCCATGCATCCCTCCCTTGTCTTCGTCCTTTGCTTCCTTCTCTCCCTCCCTTACCCCTTGTTTCTTTATAGATTTCAGAGGGTGCTATATCCCCGTGGTATATATGAAGTATGGCTATGTAATAATCCATTCCCAGTGTGAGTAGGTTTTCAGAACTAGGAGCCCTCCTCCCCCTCTAATACCTCTGTGTCTAGTCTTCCTCTGCCCCTCATTTGTATAACGTAATTACTATTTTTACCTTAACTCTGCCCCAACATTTCTTAATTACCCCAACACTGATGTCAATGTTAAACACATGGTACACTTTTCCATGTAAATATATATAATCTGTCCATATTAAGTTCCTAGAAATTGATCTTTGATATTGGCTCTTAGATATTACATTTTCCATTGATTTTAGGTTTGATTGAAAGAAAGTCTTGAAAATCTTCAAGTTTGTTGAAGGTCCATTTTTTCATCCAATATTATGGATAATTTTGCTGGTTGTATTTTTGGTGGCAGACCTAGTTCCTTAGATTGCTAGTATATATGATTCCAGGACCTGAGATCTTTTATTGCGCCTGCTGAGTTGTCTTGTACAATTCTAATTATAGCTCCCATGTATTAGAATCATGTTTTTTTCCCTTGTTTCTTGCAAAATTTGTTCTTTGATCTGGGGGTTTCAAAATTTGGCAATAATATTCCTATGTGCTTTTCACAAAGGTCATCTTTGAGGTTGGGACTGGTGGATTTTTTCATTTATATTTATATTTTTAATATACATTGTTTTGTGAATCATGCTGGGAGAAAAAAATCAGAGCAAAGGGGGAAATCATGGGAGAGAAAAAAACCAGAAAAAAGAAGTGAACGTTGCATGTGTTGATTTCCATTCAGTCTCCATGGATCTTTTTCTGGATGCAGATGGTGTTTTCTGTCCAAAGTCTATTGGGATTGCCTTGGATCATGGAACCACTGAGAAGAACCACATCTTTCATAGTTGATCATTTCACGTTTTTGTTGTTATTGTGGACAGTGCGTTATTGTTTCTGCTTGTTTCACTCAGGCCCTTCTAAAAATCAGCTTGTTCCATCATTTTTATAGAACAGTAATATTAAATTACCTTCTTGTACCACAATTTATTCAACCATTTCCCAATTGATGGACATCTACTCATTTTCCAATTCTGCCGCCACGAAAAGAGCTGCTACAAACATCTGCGCACACGTGGGTCCTTTTCCCTCTTTATGATTTCCTTGGGATTCAGACCCAGTAATGGCCCTGCTGGGTCAAAGGGGATGCACAGCTGATAGCCCTTTGGGCCTAGTTCCAGAATGCTCTCCAGAATGATCGGTTCACTACTCCACCAACAATGTGTTAGTGTCCCGTTTTCCCACATCCCCTCCAACCTTTATGATTATCCTTTCCTGTTATCTCAGTCAATCTGGGAGGTGTGAGGTGGTACCTCATATTGATTTAATTTGCATTTCTCTAATCAATCATGATGTAGTGTTGAGGCTTTTCTCACACTCATCCACCGCTAATCTATGCTGATTCCCAGGCCTGAGCGGAGAAATCTCTGGTAAATACAATACCAACCTTACCTCGGTTCTGAGGTCCCCAGAATCCTCTGGCTGCTATCTCATAGGGATGCAACAGAGCACCCGAGAGTGTTGGCAGACAAGCTTAGACTCCTACACTCCCAGCACCTCTCCCCAAGCCAAGCTCCAGGTGGAAAAAGAGGGCTTCCTCCTCCGAGCTGATATCGGGTCTGTGAGGTCACAGGCACAAGCCAGTCGATGATGAAGATTACCTCCCGAACCGGAGGAGATCTCCGAGCGAGATGCTGGGCTTCCCACCATGGCTGCAGGTGCCACCCACCAAGGAAGTCCCTAAGTGCTCAACTCCAGTCACATGCGGGGACCTTGAGACCACCGGCCCACTACATCTTGCCTGACTTTTCTAATGGACCCTTACCATATAAAGCATTTTTTCAAGACTATAGATGGATTTAATTTCATCATCTGAAAATCGTCTGTTCATATCCTTTATCTATCATTTAGAGACTGACTTGTATTCTTATAAATTTGGCACAGTTCTTCATCCATTTTAGAAATGAGACCTTTCCCAGAAACACTGGCTGTAAAGATTTGCCCCCAGCTTTGTACTTCCTCTTTAATCTTATTTTTGTTGGTTTTGTTTGTGAAAAATCTTTTAAATTTAACGTAACCGAAGTTGTCCGTTTTGCCTTTCAAGATGTTCTCTAATTCTCCTCTGGTCATAAACTCCTCCCTTTTCCAAAGATCTGATAGGTAAATGATCCCTTGCTCTTCTAATCTGGTCATGGTATCAGCCCTTATGCCCAAATCATGTATCCATTTTGACCTCATTTTGGTATGGGGTGTGGGATGTAGGTCTATTCCGAGTTTCTGACATATTATTTTTCAGTTTTCCCAGCAATTTTTGTCAAATACTGAGTTCTTATTCCAGAAGCCAGAATTTATCAAATACTAGATTGCTAAAGGCCTTGATGATTGTGTCATGTGGATCTAATCTATTCCACTGATCCTCCACTCTTTACAAATGGTTTTGATTTGGTTAATTTTTTTTTTCCCTATTTCTACTTTCCCCTTGTGTTTTATCACTTTACGACAATTTTCTTGGATTATTTCTTGAATTATTGTGGCAAGATTCTTTTTTGGTCATGGCTTTCAGGTAGCCCAATTATTCTTATATTTTCTCTTCTTGATTTATTTTCTAGATCTGTTGTTTTTCCTATAAGATGTTTCATATTCTGTTCTGTTTTTTCATCCTTTGTGTTCTCTTTTGTCATTTCTTGGTCTTTTACAGCCCTCGCTTTCTCTTGCCCAGTTCTAATTTTCAAAGAGTTATTTTCATGTTTAAAACTCTGGATCTCCTTTTCTAGTTGTTGGCTTTTCCCCCATAATCTTTTTTCTCTTGGATGGTTTTTGTTTTTTAGTTTTTTCCCATTTTTTCCTCATTTGATTTTTATTTTTTTAGTTTTTTATAAATTCTTTTAAAGCAGGAAGCCATGAATGTTACTCTTTGAGATAGGAGGTCATTTTTTTTTTTCTTTATGCCTTTCTGAAGATGATTCCTAGTTTCTGTTCCTATAGTAATTTCTTTCTGGAGGTTTTTTTGTCAGTTTTTGTTTTAAAATAAGAAGAATTGTGTGTTGCTTGATCATGGGGGGTGGGGATGGTGTTTTTGGTTTTTGGTTTTCTTTCTGACTTGGAATTTAAATTTTTGGAGTTTCCTCTTGGGTGTTTACGGTTTGCCTTGGTTTTTCTTGGCCTCTTTCCTGTGCCGGTTTTTCGTTTAGGGGTTTGCCCCAGAGAAAGGTTCTCTTTACTAGTTTTGGTTTGTTTAGGGGTTGCTGGGACTTGTACCAAGTGTGGGTGGTTCTGCTGGGGTTTTACTTTGGTTTTTTGGGAGTTGGGAGTTTTTGGGTTTTTCTTGTGGTTAAGTTTTGTTTGGGTTTGTTTTTGGAAAGGGGAGGGGGTTTTGTTTTCCTTTGGAGTTTTTTGGATTTTTTAGGTTCTTGGAGGGGAAAATGTTCTGTTTTGGGGAATTTGGGAGTTAAATTTTGAAGTTTACTAAGTTTGGGATGTTTGAGGTTTGGATGGTTTTTGTTTTTGTTGATTAAAGTTGTTTTTGGATACTTTTATTTTGTGAGGGGATGGATGTTGGGGGGATGTTTTCTTGGTGGGGGTGGGGTTTGCTTGAGGAAGTTTTAAGTTGGGGTTTTTTTTTTTGGGGAGGGAGGGGGGAAGGAGGGAGGAGGGAGGGAGGGGGGAGGGAAGGGAGGGGAGGGAAGGGGAGGGAGGGAAGGGAGGGGAGGGAGGGAGGGAGGGGAGGGAAGAGGGAAGGAAGGAGGGAAGGGAAGGAGGGAGGGAAGGAGGGAGGGGGGGAGGGAGGGAGGGGGGGGGGAGGGAAGAGGGGGGGGAGGGAAGGGAAGGAGGGAGGGAAGGGAGGGAGGGAGGGAGGGAGGGAAGGGAAGGAGGGAGGGAGGCAGGGAAGGAGGGAGGCAGGGAGGGAGGGAGGGAAGGAGGGAGGCAGGGAGGGAGGGAAGGATACATGAATAGGGGGGATATAGATGGATGGATGAACAGACAGATCAGTGGATGGGTAGATAGGTAGCCAGAGTCTTTATTAAAGCTTCTCACATGCCCCTAAATGCTGTAAATGCAAAGACAGGCAAACCAAGCTGTTCCTGCTTCCCAGGCCCTGGCATTCAAGTGGGAGATTCGATGCCCGAGGGGAGTTGCCAGGGGGAATCGGGCCGGGGTGGGGGGGGCTGCAGAGCTACAGAAGCACAGCCTGACCCGAGGCCGCCTAAAGTGAAGCTCCGGCCCGGGCCCTCCCACAGACCCGGTGCAGGGGGAGGGGGGGGCTCTCGGTGAAGGCTCGGTCCTTCCTCCAGGACCCGGGAGAAGGCCTCGAGGGCGCTCCTGGGGCCGCAGCTCTGCCTGGTCTGTCCATCCTTTGGGGCCTGTGTGCGGCCCCTGACCCGGCCGGGCTCCCCTTAGCCTGGTGCCCCCCGGGATGGGCTTTTGGGCCGAGGCTGCAGGGGAGGAGAGAGCGCGGCCTCCCCTCTGACCCTCCCAACGTCCCCGGGAGACGGCCCAGCCCTGGGCGGGGCAGGGGGAGCAGGGCAGGTGACGACGCCATCTGTCATCTCCACTCTGGCCCCCACGATCTGCTGCGAACGTCTCATCATTCCCCAACATCCCGGGACCTTCTCATAAACTCTCCCAAGCCCGACGTCCGAGGGCGGCCTCCTCCCGGACCGAGCCAGCGCCTCCGGCTGAGGGCTGAGGTCCAGGCCTTGGCGGGGCCGCTCCCCGCTGGGCCCTCGCCCTTGGAGGCAGACCCCCCCTCCCTGGGCCGCTGGCGGGGCCGCTTTCTCTCGCCCTCCCTGGCCAGTTCTAAGCTGGGGGGGTGGAGAAGGGGAGAAGGGGGGTGAAGGGGAGGGGCTGTTGCCTTCCTGCGCCCCAAGGGAAGCTCCCTGAGGGCGAGCACAAGTCTCTGAAGCCGGGAGTCCCAGCCTCGGGCCAGGAGCTGACCCGGAAGCGCTCAGGGAGGACTTTGGTCCTGAGTTCTGCGCCCAGGGCTCTCCTCCCAGGCGGGCCAGGATTCTGCTCCGGCCCCCTCGCCCCCTCCCGCTGCGGCTCGCTTTGGGGGGATCTGGTCCGTTCCACGCACAGGCGGCGGCTGAGCGGCTCCGTCTCGGGGCAGGGGCCCCGGCCTGCAGTGGGCAGTGCCCCCTCTGTCTCCGACCCCCAGGCCCAGGCCCAACAGAACCAGGAAGACCGTGGAGCGGGATGCGCCCCGTTCCGGAGCCGGCCGGCCCCTCAGGACGCCCTCCGGGCTGGGCCCTTGCCCTGCGCCCTGCAGGCAGGCCCACCCGCGCTGGGCCGGAGCTCTGCCCTCCCCTGGGAGCGGAGCCCCGTCCTGCTGGGCCGCATTCCCGCTTCTCCCGCGACGTTCAGATGCTCCCGGGACCCCCCAGCAGCCTCAGAGCCCGTTACGGAGCAGGCCCAGGGAGAAGGCCCCCGGGCCGCCCCGAGGGAGTTTGGGGGCCCCCCGGGAAAACCCGCCCACCGTTGGCCCGGGGGCCCAACGGCCAACCCCGCCCGGGGTCCTTCCCGTCCCCAACCGGGCCCGGGCCGGGCCGGTTGCCCGAAGGGGGCGCGGAACCGCGGGCCCTTCCCTTCCGCGCCCGTCCCCCGGCACCAGGCGGAACCGATGGGGGCCCCATTTTGGGGGGGAAACCGAACCCATTGGGAAGGACCCCACCGGTCCCCGTCCCCAGGGCTGGACCGGAGCCCCGACCCCAACCGGGGCCCCTTTCCCAAGGAGCCCAAACATCCCCGACCCAGTTCCCAGGAGGCCCCTGACCCCCCCCGTGAAACCCTGGGTACCGGGGCCCCCAGGGGCCCCGTCCCGGGTCCCGCCAGGGGGGCCACCGGGCCGCCCACGGGTCCTCCGCCAACCCGGCCCAGGGTCCCCCAGGGGGGGCCAACCCCCCGTCCAGGCCCAGGGTCCCGGGTCCCAACCGGGGCCCCAGGTCCCGCCCCCCCAGGGGCCCCAAGTGGCCAGGGCCCCGCCCAAAGGGGCCGGCCCACCGTCCCCAGGCCCCGGTCCAGGGTCCCCACCCAGGGGGGCCTCCAAAGGGTCCCGCTCCTTGCCAACCCCAAGGCCGGGTTCCCCCGGGGCCCACGGGGCCCCGTTCCTCCGGCCCTGGTCCCCAGGGTCCCCCCAGGGGCCATGGGGGCCCCTGAAGGAGGGGGGAAGGAAAGGGGGCCCTCTAAAAACAACCCTTTCCTAAACCCTTGAGGCTGGGTCATAGCCTGGAGGGTGGGAAAACCCCTTTTAGCACCCGCCGGTTGGGCCCACCGGGGGCGGGGCCGGGGTGGGGGGGCCCCGCCCTTTCCCTGGGTCCATCAAGGGAACCCCCCGCCGTTGGGCCGGGGCCCGTTTTCCCCGGGGAAGGGGGGAGGAGGACCCGCCCCCGTGAGTCCCCCGGGAAGGCCCCCGGAGGGCCGGGGCCCCTTCCCCGCTGCCGCCCCGTCCACCGACCCCTTGGTCGCCCCCCCTACCTGGATCCAGGACGGGCCGTCCGGGGAGGGGGGAAACCCGCCCAGGGCCTGGGGGGCCCAAGGGGGCCCGAGGGCCCTCAGCGGGGGCCCCGGGACCGCCTGGGGCCCAGCCGGGGCCGGGGGGCGGCAGAGCCCCCACGGTCCCCAGCCCCAACCGGACCGGGGGGGGGCCAGAAGGGCCCGAGGGGGCTTTACGTAGGAGAGCCTTAGAGGGGAAAGGACCCCGGGAAAGGGGGACCAAGGGGGGCCCCTGGGGCCCTGACCGAGGGCCAGGGAAGGGGAACGCCGGATCCCCGCAACGAGGACACGGGCCCCCAGGGGACGCCCGGCCCAGCCCAGGTGGGCGGCAGACTGGGCCCAGCAGGAGGGGAAGGGCGGGCGCGGGCCCTTCAGCGGCTCGGCCCCCTCAGGACGCTGCTCTCGGAAGCCGCCCCTGGGCCTGCGCTCGGCGTGTGACGGCACAGCCCGGGCCGCGGGGCCCCCAGAGAGCCCCAGAGAGCCCCGCTCGCCGTCCGGGCGACCACGGGCAGGCCCGGACCTTCCCTGGGGCTCGGCCTCCTGGCCCGACCCTTCTGAGGGCGCCCAGCCCCGGGGGCTTAGGGACTTAGTGTCACAGGGCGATGGGGGGGGGGTGCCAGGGGCTCGGAGCCACCACCAGCCTGCGGGGAGCTCAAGGCGCTGGCGAAGGGGGGGAGGTGCCGGAGACCCCGGCTGGGTTATAGGTGAGGGCAGAAAATCGGGCCAGTGTCCCCAGGAGGAGAGGAGTCAGGGAGGGCCCCGGGGAGTTGGGGGGGAACGGTGGAGGGAGCTGGGCGAGAGCAGCGCAGTGGGCGGGCGAGCACGGGTGGGGCATCATGGGAGGGAGATCACAGAGGAAATCAGCCCTGCTTATATGGGGGGGGGATGAGCTCAACCCCGGTCACCCGACAGCCAAGGAGGCGGACGGGACCTCGGGTGGCGTGAGAGGCGGATGGTCCCCATCCTCGGCGCTCCCCAGGAGCCAGGGTCAGGTCTCAGTGCCACCTTTGGGACGGGCACTGACACTAAGGGGCGCCCAGAGGAGGGTCCCCCCTGTGGCCTCCGGGTCCCTCTGTGGCCTCCAGGTCTCCCCCCGCCCCCGTGGCCTCCGGGTCCCCCCTGATTCTGCTTTGCCTCAGCTGGGGGTGAAGGTTGGACCCCAAACCTCCAACCTCCCCATCCCGGCTTTCCCCATTTGCTGAGCCGAGCACTGTCGGGGAGGAAGCCCCAGACCCTGAGGGGCTTCAGCAACAAGGGTCCACGTCCGGCTCTTTCCAACGAGGTCACTCGGGCCTTCGGTCACGGGCCAGGAGCTGGGTGCGCGGGCGACCAACCAGAGGCCCAGGACCCAGACCCTGGCCCCATGGCCTTCCCCAAGAGCCGTCCCAGGCCTGGGGCCCCGGCCCCCCCAGGGTCCCCCTGGGGGCCCCTTCCAGACCTGATCTGGGAGGGGGAAGACCGAGGACTTCTCCGGGCACGAACACTCCGGCCCCGGCTCCCCTCTGGCCGGTCTGGGAAAGTCCCCCCCGCGGCCCCTGGGAGTCCCATCAAAGGGCATTTCCCACCGGGAAAGAAACCACAGAACCCGCCCCACCCGGGCCCCCCCCAGCAGGGCGGGACTGAGGGGCTGGGGCCGGGGGCCGGGGGCCGGGGGCCGGGGCTACGGGGGTCCCGGCCTTTCAAGGAAGAGGCCCACCGGATACCAAGACCGGTTCTGCACCTTGGGAGGCCGGGGCCCAGGGCCTTGGGGAGGGGGGGTGAACCCAGAGGGGCCTGACGGGAGGGGGGCGACCGCCCCGAGGACGGACCCTCCCGAGCCCAAGGTGGAGCAAGGGGCACCCGGGGTCTTTAAAGCCAGGGGGACGTTTGGGGACGTTGCCTCCGCAGCAGGGAGGCAGGACCGTGGGCTGGACGATTTTCCACCTGTCCCCGAGGAGGAATCCTGTCTGTGTGACCCCTGAGGGGCAGTTCCTCATGCCGGGGAACCGGCTCCGGGTGGAAGAAACTGAGCCTCCCCCACCTCCCCCCTCACCCCGGCCTGGTTCTGTCCTTGGAGACCCCAGCCCCAGGCTGAGCCCCTCCCCCCACAACGTCGGCCCCCGACCCCAGGCCCTTGGTGTTCTGGCCGCCCTCCTCAGCAGGACACGTGGGACTCCCGGCAGATGCGACTGAGGGGAGGGGGCGACAGAGGACCTGGTGGCCAGGTCCCAGTGCTCCAGGTATTTCTGCTCGCACACATTAGGCGCCTCCGGTGTGCCGCCCCCGCTGTGGTCCAGAAGGGACGAGGGCAGCGCCACCCAGAGTCCCAGGCAAGGCGGGCTCGGTGCCCGGGACAGGTGCCAGGGCGTCTGCCGGGGGACGACGGGAAGGACAGGGAGCTGGGAAGGTCAGCGTGGGGGGAGCGGGCCGGGGGGCGCAGGAAGCCACGCAGGGCCGATGGTTGCTGATATCCGGCCTCAGTCTTCAGAGGAAGAGACATGGGCGCAATGAGGAAGTCCCGGCCCCGGGGCCCCAGCTCTGCGGCCAGGTGGCTGCTCTTGAGGACTCGGGGGCCACAGGAAGTGCCGAGGCAGCCGAGGCGGGGAGGCCGGGCCCTGGGGCAGGGGAGGCCGCTCCACACAGAGGGACATGGAGAAGCCGGGCTGGGAGGAAGCCGCCTCCCTGCGAGCCCAGCCCGGGCTGCCCCTTTATGGAACAGCCGGCTCCCCGGGGGGCCCGCAGCCGGAGGGGCCCCCGGGCATCCCCCGCTCCCGGGCCTATGGGGGGCCGTGGCCGTGCCTGGCCACATCAACCCCAACCATAAACTGGTCCCATCCCAGGTCAGCCTGTGAGGGGACCTTGTGGCCAACCTGGGGGGCACACGGCCGGGGAGGGGAGGTAGGGGGGCACACAGAATGCA
>NC_045428.1:1195501-1291641 GCF_902635505.1 Sarcophilus harrisii | reverse complement strand
TGTTCCCAAAGCCCAGGCTCAGCCTGGGAAGGGATAAGGGGCAGCTGGGAGAGAAGGAATTGGAGGGGGGGGCTCCCGGAGTCGGGAGCTGGGGGACAACGGACTCCCTTACAGACCAGAGATGATGCGCAAGCCCCCAGGCCCGGGAGACTGCCCAGACGGCAAGGCCTCTTACCTAGATCTGCAGAGGCCGCACAAGTAAGTAGGCTGCCCTGTCACAGAGGGCCCTCTCCCACCTGCCCCTCCCCCTGCCCAGGGCCTTGGCACCCCTCCCCCACTGGTGTCCCAGTGTCTGAGGCTGGGCTGTGGGCTCTCCCAGGGGCAGGAGGCAGCAGGAGAGCCACGGGGCTGGGGGCCTCGGCAGGCAGGTTTGTCGCTGTCCTGAGCTCTGGGAGCCAGGCTTGGCGCCCGCCCATCCCCAGAGCCTGGGTTTGCCAGGAGTAAGCAACCACTGGCCAGGACGGTCCCGACTGAGGGTGGCCCAGCTGGCAGGGGCGGGAGGGCGCTGGGACACCCAGACTGGGAAGCAGCCTCTGGCCGTGGGTCTGAGGGGTGGTCGGGCCTCTGGCAGCCTCTGGAGCTAAGCGGGCCCCTGCAAGGTGGGGGTGGGTGGCCTGAGGACGTGGTCAAGGTCATGGCTTTGTGGGCCACAGGTTCAGGGAGCACTTCTTCAGCTCCATCGCTGCCGGGGATCTGGAATCCGTGAGGGAGCAGCTGCAGGAGATTCTCCGGCACAACCTGAAGCTTAGCGACCAGGAGCTCCGAGGTGAGAAGGGCCGGGGGCCAGAAGCCGCCCCTCCAGGCCCAGCCTCCCTGCCTCATCCCCCTGCTTACAGCCTGCCCCGGGGGAGCAACCCGGCTGGCAGAAGGCCCTCAGTGTGGCAGTGCCCTAAGGGTCGGGTCCAGCAGAAGGGCCTGTCCAGCCAGTGATTCCGGCATCGCCCCCCACAGAGGAGGTCACGGGGAAGACGTGCCTGATGAAGGCTCTGCTGAGGTCTCAGGACAAGAGTGAGAAAGCCGTGGAGGACATGGTCATGCTCCTGCTGCACCACGCCCAGGACTCTGGGGACCTGCCCAAGCTGCTCAACGCCTCTTACACTGACAAGTTCTACTGTGGTGAGTGGGGCTGCCATCTGTGAAATGGGATGGGGGGAGAAGCAGAACAGCAAAGTGCCTTTGGAGGGGCCAGAAAGGGGCCAGGATGCTGAGCTTGGAGAGGATGGGGCCGCCCTCTTGGCGAGCCCCGGTGGGGGGGCTGCCCTTTTCTCGGCCCTGTGCCTCAGGGCACAGGGAGGGCCAGGGAGGCTGGGCTCAGCCTCTGGGAGTAGACGGGCCAATCCCTCCCTGTGGCCCCAGGACAGACAGCCTTGCACATCGCCATCGAGAGGGGCCTGAAGGTCATTGTCGAGCGGCTGGTGGAGTGGGGGGCCGACGTTCGGGCCAGGGCCACGGGCTTGTTCTTCCAACCCAACCCCATCACGGAGGATTGCTTCTATTTTGGTACAATGTCCCCCAAGGCCCGGGAGAAGGAGCAAGGGGCAGGCACAAGAACCAAGGAGCTTGGGCCCCTGCCCCTCCCCGTTAGGGCCAGGCCAGGGGCAGGACAAGGGCCACAGGGGTCGGGACGGGCACTGGGCGGGTGTAGGTTCCTCCAAGGCCCTCCGGGCCGGAATATTCCCTGGGAGCTGAGGCAGGGTCTGCCCTGGGGCTCAGGGGTGCTGGGGGCAAGTCCCTCACAGGCTGTCGGGGTCTCCCAGGGGAATACCCGCTGTCCCTGGCGGCCTGCACCTGCCAGCCAGACATGGTGAGGTTCCTGATGGCCCGGGCTGACTCCGACCTGGCGCGGACCCAGGACACTTTCGGGAACACGGTGCTCCATGCACTGGTGCTGAGGGCCCAGAACCAGCTGGTGATGGTCAAAATGTATCTCCTGGTGCTCGAGCTCAGCGAGGAGCGGCGGCTGAGGGACGGCACGGCCTCCATGAGCCATCTGGAGAAAGTCCGCAACCTCCAAGGCCTGACTCCCCTGCAGCTGGCGGCCAAGGAGGGCCAGCTCGAGGTATAGGCCCGATGGACCAGGGGAGGGCCGCCGACCAGCCAGTAGGGAACCAGGAACCTCCTGCCAGAGCCGGGGAGGGGTCTAGAGAGACACACTAGGCCCTGGGCAAAGGGAACAAGACTAGCTCCACCAGGGACCAGGCTGGTCCCAGGGGCAGACACAAGGCCTGTGCCAGGTGGCAGAGACCAGGCTAGCCTAGGGGGCAGAGACCAGCCCTGCCCTGGGGGGCAGGGACCAGGCTTGTCCAGGGGGCAGAGACCAGGCTAGCCCTAGAGTCAGGGATGAGGCTAGCCCTGGAGGTAGGGAGCAGGCTAGCCCCTCAGGGACAGGGAGCAAAGCCTATAGGCTGGAAGCAGAAAGGATGAGGGGTTGTGGGGGCTGTGGGGGGCAGGGCTCATCTCTTGGGTCCAGTCAGCCTCAATGCAGAGTGTATCTGAGACTCTCCTGTAGGTGAATTTAAGAAAAGGCCTTTAGGGTCCTAGTAGCCCCTGCCTGTGTCCCTCCCCTGGCCTGGTGGGCCACCCTGTGCAGGTCCACCCGGGCTCATCAGGCTCTGCGAGCATTGCCATGTGCCCGACACTGTGCCGAGGGCTACACTTTTTCTCCTTTGATCCTCACCATGGCCCTGAGAGGGAGGGGCTATAGCCATCCTTGTTTTACAGATGGGGAAACTGAGGCAAACATTAAAAATAGACAGTCCAGGGCAGTTCTGGGAAGAAGGGAAGCTTGTTGGGAGTGGGGGTGGGGTGGGCTCTGGCTCTTGACAACGACCTTTCCCTGCCCCCTTCTGCTCCCTCTGCCCCCACCTCCTTCTCTTTCCCGCCTCCTGGTCCCCTTCCTCCCCTGCCCCTGGCCCTCTCCTTCCCCCCACACCTCCCCTTGCCCTCCACTCCCGGCCAGCTGTTCCAGTGCATCCTGACCCGAGAGCTCTCCCTGGGAGATACGTTGACCTACCTGGGCAGAAGGTTCTGTGAGTGGTCCTATGGGCCCATAAGCTGCTCCCTGTACGACCTTAGTGAATTGGACACCACGGAGCCCAATTCTGCCCTCAAGATGGTCGCGTTCCACCCCGACATGGAGGTGAGGGGGCCAGGGGTGGTGGGGGGCACACGCGGGGCCCCGGGAGCTCAGCGGGAGAGGGGGAGACAAAGGGCGGCCTTCCAGGCCCTTCTCTGCCCCCAGACAGCCTCCGATCTGCTGGTGGTGGAGCCCCATGGAGTCTGGCAGCCAAGCTGGGGGCCTCCTTTGCGGGCGCCCTGTTTGCCGTCAGCACCGCCTGGTACCTCAGCTACATCGGGCTTTTCACGGCACTCACGGCCCAACGGCCGGGGATGGAGGGGAGCCAGGTGATCTTCCCCGTCCTGGGGCCCCGGAGCCCTCCCCCGCTGGCCCAGGGGCCCTCCCCCCTCCCCGGACCTGCTGGTACGGGGTCCTCCCCCCCACCCACAGAGGTGCCCATCCAGACCCTGGCCAGAGGGAGAGAGAGATCACTGAGCTGCCGGGACAAGAGACCCCAAGGATGGGCTGGGAGCGTCCTGACCAGCCTGGGTCCCCGAGGGGTCAGACAGCGGCCTGACGTGGAGAATCCCCAGGCCAGGAGGGGGGCCTCAGGCTCCCTTGCTGGGGGCTTGTTCTGGGGGTCCAGAGACCTCCGGGAGACCCTCAGAAGCAAGACTGGTGGCCAAGGCAGGCGCATGGCCACGTTTCAGCTTACAATGTTGTGAAGCTCCCAAGGAGCAGACAGAAGGTGGGCCCAGGACAGGCAGGACCAAGGCAGGGCTGGGGCAGGAGCGGGCCAGAGACAAGGGTCCCGAGAAAGGACGTCAGGCAGAGAAGACATGGGGGGGCCGGGCTGGGAGGAGGCCAGGTCTGCCCCACCCCCACGGCTCCAAGCTTGCCAGCTCCTGTGTCTGCCCCCCAGGAGTCTCCTGGCCCAGCCCAGAGCAAGAGCCCCTGGAGGATTTCGGGGCAGGTGTACGTCTTCCTGTCGGCCGTGGCAATGATAGTGAAGACAGTAAGTCTGGCAAGCGGGGACGAGGCGCTGGGCCTGGGGACTCTGGGTGGGCCTCCTGGAGAGGCTGATTCCCCCCAGACCCGGACCCGGCTCCAGCCTCCCCCCTGAGCAATTGGCCTCTGAGGCTGAGGCTCCACCCCCCCCCCCATGGGCAGAGAGGGAGTCGGGCCCATTCTGCCCTTGTGGGCCCTTGCGGGCACAGGGTGGCAGTGGGGGGGGACAGGGGGCGCCAGCACCCCGGGCTGACTTGGGAGGGGCTGGGACTCCCAGCCTGGGGGAGGGGCTGCCAAGGGCTGGATGCTGGGCTGCTTCCCAGGGCCTGGACATCAACTGGATGAGGCCGTTCCAGCTCAGGCCCTTCCTGCTGAAAAGCTATTTCCATGTGCTCTGGTAAGTGAGGGTGAGCCCCCTTCCACATGGCCCCGGGGACAGAGATCCCAGTGGTCCCAAGGGCCCCAGAGAGTGGCAGGGCGGCCGACCCTGGGGGTGGGGGCTTCCTCTTAGAGGAAGGAGCTGGAGAAAGGAGGGGAGGGCCCTGGAGGGGGGGCAGGACCCCAGCACTAGGCCCATGTCCAAGGAAGGAGGAGAAGGAGCTGGGGAGGGGGATGAGAGGGAAGACCAAGGGAGAGGAGGGGGAAGGAGCTCTCCAGAGGCCCTGGCCACCTGCAGGGGGCGGCGTGGCCGGCTCAGGCAAAGGCAGCTGGCTCTGCTCAGTCTCTTGCAGGCCAGCCTGGTGCTCTGCTCTCTGGGGCTGTCCTGGGCCCGGGCGGAGACCGTGGCCGCCGTGCAGAGCCCGGCTCTGGTGCTGGGCTGGTTCAATCTGCTCTACTACTCTCGGGGCTTCAAGCTCACCGGCATCTACACCGTGGTCCTGCAGAAGGTGAGCCCTGACTTCAGCCGGCCTCCGTCAGCCGGCCTCCAGGGCTCCCAAGAATAGCCCCGGCTCTGGGTCTCTCTCCTCCCTCCTCCCCTGCCCTGCCCTCTCTAAGCATACAGGGGTTGGAGGCCAGGGCGGGCGGCTGGGGGCCCTCGGCTCAGCAAGCCCAGAAGGGCAAGGGGAGGAGGGGAAGACGTTGGCCAACTTGGCCAGGAGACTCTGCTCCTGTTCCACTGCCCTGGCTGCCCCCCCCACCTAGTTAACTGGTTTCCTGGGGGGGGGGACTTTTTCAAAGAGCTGAGAGCCACCTGGGTCAGTCAGGCAATTATTAGGCACCTTCTGTCCCAAGTCTGGCTGCCTCTCCCATTAATGGAGGGTCTCTTGGCTTCCTCAGATGATTCTCCATGATGTGGCCAGGTTCCTATTAGTGTATGTGGTTTTCCTAGTGGGTTTTGCTTCTGGTGAGTAAAAGTTAACCCTTCCCAGGGTGATGTGCTTCTCTCCAGCTGCACACTCACACACACACACACACTCACACTCACATACTCACACTTACACACACACTCTCTCACACACTCACACACACTCACACTTACACTTACACACTCAGTCACACACACTCTCACACAAACACTCACACAATCTCACACACACACTCACACACACACTCTCTGTCTCACACACACACTCATACACACACTCACAGACACACAAACACATACACTTACACACACACACTCTCTCTCACACACACACACACAAGGGGGGGCTCCATTGCTCCCAAACTATCTTACTTCTCGTTCCAAAAGAGTGGGCCAACATAAGCCGGTTGATGGGCTGAAGGGCCTGGGGCCCGGCTGCAGGACCACTGTCTGGGTCCCAGCCCTTGGGGCCATTTCTGTGCTTGCAGTCAGTCAGTAAACATCAGGTGCCTCTCATGATCTCAGGGACTATGCTAAAGGCTGGGGGTTCAAAAGGCAGTCCCTGCCGGAGGAGCCCAAAGTCCAATAGGGAGGAGCCACATACAAATAAAGATGGACAAAGCCGGCTTCTCAAACCAGGATCGCTAGGAAGTAATTCACCTGAGGTGGGGGAGGGGAGGTTGATGAGATTCAGTGGATAAGTGACTGATAATAGTTAACATCCAGCACTTAGCACCATGTGCCCGGCACTCTTGCTAACAGCCCTGCAATGATCAGCTCAGGGGAGCCAGTGTTTACTAGATCAAAGATTCTGTGTTGGGGGGTCAGGGGTCAGAAGGAAGGAAGTGTAGCAGGGGCAGATGATGACGGGCTTTGAATGCCACACAGGTTTTGTATTTTGTATTTGCTCCTGGAGGAGAAAGGAGGTCATTGAAGTTGTGTGTGTGTGTGTGTGCGTGTGTGTGTGTGAGAAAGAGACAGAGACAAACCCAGAGAGAGACAGAGACAGAGACAAATCCAGAGAGACAGAAACAAACCGAGAGATAGAGACAAACCTAGAGAGAGACAGAGACAGAGACAAACCCAGAGAGACAGAGACAAACCCAGAGAGACAGATCTGTGCTATAAAAAGTCACTTTAGTGGCTGAGGGGAGGATGGACTGAAGACCCCGAGCACCTATTGCCATAGTCCAGGTGGGAGGTGGTGAGGATCTCCTCCAGGGTGGGGGCAACGTGAGGAAAGAAGGGAGAGAATTGGCAGATGCCGCAAAGATGAGGTAATGCAAAGGTGAAATGAGCAAGAGGTGCTGGCAGTGGTGAAATCAACAGAGCTGTCACCACACTGACATTGACAAGATATAGAAATGATATTGATGAGAGAGTTGTGGAAGTGAAAGGGAGAAAGGATTCAGCGAAGGTGAAATGAGCAAGAGGTGCGGTCACAGGTGAAATCGACAGAGATCTTACAAAGCTGGAATTGACAAGAAATAGAGAGGTGATATTGATGAGAGATGCTGAGAGATGCAATTGGCAGGCCTTGCCAACATATTGGATATAGGGGATGAGAGAGTCCAGGTTGTGGCCTGGGGGCTGTGGGGGGGGGTTGTGCTGGATAGGAAAAGGGAAGGTGGGAGGAGGGTTGAGGGACAAAGATGACATCGGGTTGTGGATGTGATATTCTAGGAAAACCCTGACTCGGCCCTTCCATGCTGATAGCGGTTCTTCTTACAGCCCTCTCGGCCCTGTCCGGTCCGTGTCCGGGGCCCGACCACTGTCCCTACGATTCCGTGGGGAATGCATCGGGGTCTCTCTTCAAGCTGACCCTTGGGCTCGGGGACCTGTCCGGCCCGGAGCACTCCAGCTTTCCAGGCTTCTTCCTCTTTGTCCTCATCATCTATGTGATTCTCACCTCCGTGCTTCTCCTCAACATGCTGATCGCCCTCATGAGCGAGACTGCCACTGAGGTGTCCTCCAGGAACGAGAAAATCTGGCAGGTGCAGGTACGGGCCTCCGGCTGCCTGGGTGGGCCCAGGAGCCCGAGCGGGGGCTGCCTCCCCGGCAGCAGGAGGGGCCCTCTGTCCCGGCCAGGGCCGAGGTCTGCGACAGGGTGACCGGCAGCACCCGGAGAGCCCCGAGCATCGGGGCAGAGCCCAATGGCCCCCGTTTACGATGCAGCCTTATCGAGGCCGGGAGGAAGAATGACCTTTCTTTGGCCATCTCCAGTTTAGCCTCTGGATAGTTGAGAATTGTTCTCCCCCTGTTATGAATAAGGGAGCGCAGAGCCCAACGGCAGAGGATTTCCTCAGCATCCCCTAAGTGGAGGCCGAGGGCCCCGGGGGCCTCTCTAAGGTCTGGACATGGGCCCTGCCCCTCAGGGAGCCTCATTCTCACAAGGGCAGGGGAATCCAAGGCTGAGCATCGGGGAGCTGGGGCTTTAGGAGGCCGGGGTCCCGGGGGAGAGCAGTTCGGGCCTGGAGGCCGGGAGATTGAATGTCCTCTCCAGGGACTGGGATAATCTGCAATGCCAGGGGGATTTGGGGGGCAGGGGGGCACCCTTCTCTAGGTGGGCTTGAATGAAAGGCAATGAGACGCCATTTATTTGGGCCTGAGAACCTGGCCTAAGAACCAGGCCCTGGAGCATTCTGCATGGGAGAAGGGGGCAATCTACTTGGCCGTTCTCAGGGATTCTGCCTGAGGCAGCTGGGTGGACTTTGGGGGTCCTGAGACCCAGAGATCCACGGCAGACTGTCCTGCTCAGGGGGATGCTAAGGAGGGATCTGCCCTGCCCCCTCCAGGACCCCAGGACCCCGATCTGTCCAAAGCCAGAGGGGCCGTGCGGAAGCGGGTTTCCTTTGGGGCCGAGCCCTCCCACAAGGAGCCGGCTTCCCCCGGCAGGCCAGAGAAGTGTCCACCTGGGCACCACCTCAGAGACCCAGGCTGCAGGAACGCCCGCTTGGCAGGATCACAGCCCAGGGCCCCATCTTGGGCTCCTGGGCTCCCACCTCCTGGGCTCCTGGGTGCCTGGCTCCTGGGCTCCGACAAAGAGCTGAGGGGCCCCTTGCTGTTGACCCCAGAGAGCCATCACTATCCTGGACATGGAGAGGTGTCTGCCAATGGCCTGGCGCCAGAGGCTCCTGCGGGACAAGGTTCTCCGTGACCAGAAGGTGGGGCTGACCCCGAGCCAGGAAGACGACCTGAGGACATGCTTGCGGTAAGGTCTGGGGAGGTCCTTTGGCTGCCCACCCCCTCAGTGGCCCCTGGAGGGAGGAGCCGCCAGGCCGGGGGAGGAAGGCTGTGGGCAAATCACTGCATTGGGGAGCCTTAGTGTTCTCATCTGTAAAATGGGCGTGGTCCCTGCTCAGTCTTGAACCATGAGCCAGGGCCTAGGGAGGAAGCTGATGGCTGGAAAGGGTTTGGAAGCGGGTGGGCTGCCCTGCTGAGACTCCCGGCCATGGGCCCCACCTGGGCTCCCTCCACCCCCTTCCTTCCAACTTCCAATTCCTCCAGAGTGAATGAAGAAGACTGGGAAAAGGCAAATGTGGTTGCGAGGGGACAGTTCATGGGCATCCATGAGGACCCCAGCGTCTTTCCAGGTACTCAGACGGGTACTATCGCCGCTGCAGAGGGCACCCGGGCCAGCCTCAGGCCGGACGGCAGCAGACACGTGAGCCGTGCCACTCAGAGATGGTGCCCAGCCCTGCTGCCTCACAGATAGCTCGGGGATGAGGGAGGGCCAGCTGGCAACCTTGCAGGAAGGGGCATGGAGGGAGGGGGCACAGAGGGTGGCATGGAGGGGCGGGGACATTGCATGGAGGGCCAAGAATAGCCCATAAGGCCAATGTGAAGGCAGAGGGTGCGTAAAGGAATGAATTTCATTAAAAAAAATCCTAATATGCCGGAACTTGGCTGGGAGACACTGGCAAATACGGCTTTTTTTTGTAATTAAAATTAAAATTTGTTTTGTCCTAAGGTATGGAAAAAATAAAAGTGACTTTGTGCCCAGGGTCCTGGTCCGGAGTCAGAAGGGCCTGAGTTCAAATCTGGATTCAAATCTAGCTGTGGGACTCCTGAGAAACTCGTGTCCCTTCTGTCTGCCCCAGTTTCCCCATCTGTGAAATGGATTGTTTGAGAATCAAATCGGATAGTAATTGTAATGTGCTCAGTGCCTGACACAGGACAAGCACCTAAAAAAAGAAACCATGGTGAGGATAGCTATGGGCGTGTGTGTAATTTCCAGTCTTGTTCTGCCTGAACGCACCATCTTGGTAACTGTGACTTGCTGCTCCCCAGGCTGACCCGGAGGTAATGAAGGCCAACTGAGGCCAGACACTGGGAAGCGACAACGGGCCCCTGCCCTCATGCTCTGGAGGCTTCCACCCATGGACTCAAGAAGTCGAAGAGACAGGGGTGGGATGGCTGGGGCTGGAAGCAGGTGGGAACCATGGATTGCCACCACAGGGTCAGGGATCCAAGAGAAAGAACCAGAGTGGCCGTGGGGGCAGTGGGGAATGAGACGAGCGGCCTGAGACCAAAGAACAGAGAAGGGAGGGCGCAGGCCTGGTGCCGTGGGCAGAGATCCGAGCAATGGGGGTGAGGGGCTTTGGGAGGATGGGAGGTCCGGAGCACGTCCACCCATCCGGGCTCCAGGGGGCAAGGAGACGGGGAGCCAAAGAAGTGCAGGCTCCAGGCTGCAGTGGCCATCCTGCCCGGAAAAGCGCCATGCCCTCCTCCAGCAGGGGATGTCCTTCTGCCAGCCTGCAAGTGTCCGAGGCTCACCCAGGAATCTCCCTGGGTCTATCGGGACGGAGCAGCAGGCCTGGAACGCTCCTCCAGGGCAGAGCCGTCCTCAAAGGCCCTGGGAGACTCAATCGGTCTTTGGGAAACAGGGGGAGCATGAAGCTGTAAAAGTCAATAGATCAGTGCTTGATAAACCTAAGAGCATGGGTTCCATTTCGCAAAGGCTTCTGGGAACACTGGAAAGCAGCAATTAGATTTAGAGCCAACATCCTTATAGCCACCTCCTTCAAAGAGAAGATGCAAATGATCCTGTGGATTAAAAGGGTCACATTGTAAAAGTGGGGAGAAGACAGGGATCAGGTGCCTGACCTCCAGGACCAGCAGAGGGAAGCCCAAAGGGGCGCGGGCACCGAGGTCAGTGGGGCAGCAGGGAGGAGGGGGAGGGGAAGAGCTGCCCTCATCCCTCCCCTAGGCCCTCGCAGCTGTATCCTCCCACCTCCTAATCTGCCAATACACAACAAAATTTAGGCAACAGAGGCAGAGGCAGTCTGTGGTTGTAATCAGGGTCATGGATCATTCTGGGGCCAGTTCGAGATTGTGAGTAGGGTCAGGGGTCAGTCCATCGATGTGGCCAGGTAGGCTCAGTCTGGTGTTGTGGGCAGGTCACTCTGGGGCCAAGTCAAGCCAGAGGTCAGTTGATGTTGGGGTCAGGGGAGCCTGTGCCAGAGAGACCCAAGGGTGGTGGGGGCAGTCTGGTGGAGTCAAGGAAGAGGAAGAGGGAGAAAAAGGAGAAAACAGGGAAAAGGCAAAGAGGGAGAGGAAGAGGGGCATGAGGAAGAGGGAGGAAGAGGGAGGAGGAGGAGGAAGGTTGACGTTATTAGCAGATAGTAGGTGACAGTGGAGGGATGAGGAGCCCCAAGAGAGTAAAGGTCCCTCATGGTGGAGGCCGCTGAGACGTGAGGCGTGGACCAGCATGGTGGAAGCCAGCCTGCCCCTCTTCCAGCCTCAGCTGAGGGCCCACAGGATGTGGAGGTGACCGGCCCTGAGACCCTCCCTCCTCAAACAGGGGCAATCCTAGAGGCCTCCTGGCAGAGGCTGCCCTGCCAGAGCCAGGACTCTGGGTTGCTGGAAAGCTGGACAGGGGCGACACCTGTTGGTCAACATAACCTGATGACAAGCCTGTGGATCAGCAGAGAGAGAGAGGGAGAGGAACTGAGAGAAAGCAAGAAGAAAAGCCCCACCCCCATCCAGGCCACTGCTAGAAGTCAACTTTCCCATCATCCCACCTGTCCCTCAGTCTTCTCAGGTAAGCAGGTACATTCCCTCCAACTGGCCCTTCTGGGACACGGGGGCCAGGCCCTTCAGCCTCCTAGCTGAGTCCTCCAGCAGGGGTTGGGCAAGGGCCAAGGACAGAGGCAAGGTGGCCTTAAGAGTTTAATTGGACAGGCCAGGACAATGGGGTTCTCCTTTGTCAGAGATATCCTATAATTGGGATATACAGATAGCCTCTTTGCCCAAGATTTGGGGCTCGGCTCTACCTCAAGACCCTCATTGAATAGCCCCTCTCCTAACCTTCATTCTTCTTAACCAGTCAGTTGGCTTTCGACCTCAGGAGTGCCTGCTTTTCAAAAGATTTTGTAGACATCTAAGGTCCTAGAATCAGTCTCTCTTATGACTAGGGGACAATTAGCCTGTTGTGTTGACGGTTTCTAGATGTAGTCAATGAAATGGACTCTAGTGTACCCAGAAACTATGACTCTTGAAATATTCTGTTGTCGCCTCTCGAGCAGAGCATGTGACTTCTTTTGTCTCCAGACCCAAGTTGTAGCACACTGCCTTCTCGATTGTAGGTGCCTGAGTTAAATTTCAGTAAGAGGATGGGGGGCAGCCATCCTGTCTGTCAGGAGACAGCACTGCCCCTGGCAGCAGTGGCCGTGGGCTGTCTGCACTGCCAGGGAGCCCAGGAGCCCAGCAGACTCCAAGCCGGAACAGGAGCCCAGGAGAAAATGTGGCCGAGATCGGAAGCGTCCTCCTCCGAGAGGAAGCTGGGACTGGGAGCAGTGCCTGGTTACAGTAACACAGTGGAGAAATCCTGAGGTAGGCAAGCTTAGGGAGGAGGAAACAAAGTAACAAAGTAATGGGGAGGAAACAGTTCTTTATAACAAAGTAACAGAGAAGGAAACAGTTCTTTATAACAAAGTAACTAGTCCCTGGTAGCTGTCTCTCTGAGGTCAAATGCATTATCCATTATCTACCACTAGAGGGACTAGAGTAAAGCTGAGAAGGTGCAGTGTGTGTGTGTGTGTGTGTGTGTGTGTGTGTGTGTGTGTGTGTGTGTGTGTGTGTGTGTGTGTGTGTAAGGGGGCAGGACAGCTATACATTCTTTCCCCAGACTTGTGAGCCTCACCTTGGGTTCTCCATCCCCATGACTGACTCCCAGTCTCTAGTCCTCGAAAAGTAGTCTCCTCAGTAAAGTCCCTGGATTTTACCTTCTGCCTTGACTTGGGGTCTCACACTCCACAGCCCCACTTTGCACCAGGACCTTGGCAGGGACCAGCAGCTCCTCTGGCCTTGCACGGGGACCTCCTAGATGCCTTCTCTCGCCTCCACCTACTTCTTCCTTCCTTGGGGTCCCCTGAGTGCCTGCTGGGGCTGACTCCGGCTCAGATCGCCCTCCAGAGGCAACAAAGATAAATTTCTCTTTGAACTTCCCCTCTCTACATCTGACTTTTTTTTTTTTTTTGCTTCCTCTGCTACCATTAAACACATTTATCTGATGCACTGTTTAATTTTGTTCTGCACCCCCCTTTTCATTCCAAACATTTCTTGAAACAACAGATTTGCTGTTGTTCAGTCATTTTCCAGTTGGGTCTGGCTCTTTGTGGCCCTTTTGGGGTTTTCTTAGTAAAGAGACTGGAGCGGTTGGCCACCTCCTGCTCCAGTTCATTTTACAGATGAGGAAACTGAGAGACACAGGGTGCAGGTTCTCATGGCTAAGAAGCATCTGAGGCTTGCATCTGGCCAGCTGAATCTCAGTAAGCTTGCCGTGCACTGTGGTGCACATTCAACTGCCCATGCAACAGACTGGGGGCTTTGATTCCCTTTACTTAGCATGTCACTCTCTTTTATTTTATTGATCATTAAGTCCATTTATAGGTAAAGTTCTGGTGTTTTTTCCATCTCTTTCGTTCATATCACTGGTTTTCTCCATCTTTTCCAGCCGAACATTGCTCCTGCAGTTCTATTGGGCTTAAACCCTTTGATGTTAGCTGCCCCTCAGGCTCCCTTTATCTGCCCTTTTCTAAGTTCTTTGACTTGCCTTTAAATTGATTTGTCTTCTTTCAGTCAGCATTAGATACCCGGTCCTCATTCACTTAAGGGATTCACTTAAAATCTTCCTCTTCCTTTTTAGTTTTGGTTTTACTTTTTCCTCTGAATTTAAACACCTCCCCACCCCAACCTCAACATTTCCACTAATAGTAACAGAGAGAAGGCTCTACCTTTCCTTTGGAGGATCTCTTCCCTTCTGGGAATTCTTTTCTGAGAAGACCCTTAAGTGGGGAGCTGGGCCTCCTGCTGGGAGAGACCCTTGGGAATGCTGGTATAGCAGCAAGATGAACACGTGGAACAATAGCTGTCACCAGAGCCCAGCTCCCGGCAGAGCAGCCAAGGTGTTAGGTTTCAGGCCTTCTGACTTCCCTACAGGTGATCTCCCCTGCGCACTTAGAGCCTCTGGGAAATCTCCAGGACCATTTGGACCTTTGCTGGGGTAGTTCAGAACTCCTGGTGGGTGGGAGAAGGGGGCCCTTGAGGATAGACTGGGGAGGAGGGTGGCAGTGATAATGGTGCCAAAACCAGCCCCAGAAGAAAGGGAAACGTGGAGAGAACACAGAGCAGGGCAGGAATATGGCAAGGTGGGCACAGGGGCAGGCATTCAGTAGAGTGGGCACAGGGAAGGGTGGGCACATGAGAGTGGGTACATGGCAGGTCAGGGTGTGCACAAGGCAGGTAAGGCCTGGGACAGGATAGGCACATAGCAAAGCAGGAGGGGCCCATGACAGAGTGGGCATGTAAGACAGGCCCAGGACAAGGTGTTGACAGAGTAGGGCAGGCCAGGGCAGGAGCATGGCAGGGTGGGCACAGAGCAGTGTAAACATGACAAAAGTCAAGTGTCTTGCCCAGGATCACACAGCCACGATGTGTTGGAGGCAGAGCTTGAACCAGGTCCTCCCAGCTCAGACAAGCCTCTCTACCCACTGCTCCACACTGCCTGCCCAGTCAGAGTGTTCAAGAAGCACATGGCACTGTTCTAGTGGGAGGCAGAGGGGGTGCTGGGGACAAACATAGGAAAGTCATAGAGAGAAAAGTGGGGAAGAAACAGACAGAGACACAAATACAAAGACAGACGGAGACAGAGAGAGAAGAGACTGAAAGGTAGAAAGAGAGAGAAAGAGAAGGGAAAGAGAAAGACAGAAACAGAGACACATACACAAAAAGATAGAGACAGAGGCACAGAGCTAGATGAAACAGAGAACACAGAGAGATAAATAGAGAGAGAGAGAGACAGAGATAGAAAGAGAGAGACAGTGAGGAAGAGACAGAAGAGAGAGAGAGACAGAGGGAGAGAGAGAGATAGTGGTCAAAGAGGCGAGACAGAGAAAGAAGCAGAGACAGAGAGAAACAGGAGAGAGACAGAGAGGGAGGGAGAGTCAGAGAGAGAGAAAGAGACAGACGGTCAGAAAAGGAAAAGACAGAGAGACAGACACATACACACAGAGACAGAGGCAGAGGCAGAAAGGCAAAGAGGGACATAGTGAGAAAGAAAGAGAGCACATACAAATGAGAGAAAAGGGGAAAAGAGACAGAGACCAAAGAGGAAGAAAGGAGAGATGGGGAGAGACAGAGATGGAGAGAGACAGAGACAGAGAAAGGGAGGGAGAGTGGAAACACAAAGAGGAGGCAGAGAGTCATTGAAAAGGAAAGGAGGGAGAGAAGAAAAGAAAGAGGAAAGTTGAATAGATAATGTACGTCTGGCACATAGCAGGCACTTAATAAATGCTGGTTCTTACTGTGTGCCAAGTGCTTGGGTTCCACACACAAGCAGGGTGGTCTCTGGCCTCGGGGAGGTCACGTGCTAACGGAGAAGACCCGGTGCGACCCTGAACAAAGCTCATCTCCTTCTGCACCGTCTGGTCCCCATGCCGCGAAAAGGGGCCATTGGACTCTCCAAGGTCTTTGCCGGGTGAAGCTCTGCGCCTGCGGCCCCAACAACACCAGCTGCGGGCCCAAAGGCCAACTCTCACTGATCCCCAGCTTGGGAAGTCCTCCCAGGACGCTCAGATGAGCTGCCAGATGTTTCTGTCTCCTCCCTCCCTATCCTACTGGACTGCTGGGGCTCGGCAGCGCCCTCCCTGGTCAGACAAGCTGTTAGACTGTCCCCATTTATCTTGTGGGAAAAGCCCCTCCCTGGACACTGCAGTATGAGATTGTCTGGGAGGGGGCAGAGGGGGGAGATGCTCCCACAACCCTCAGAGATCCTGGACAAGTCTCTCAGGACTTCAGGTCCAGAAGGCCCAACTGCCTGATTTGTTGGCCAAGGCAGGCGAGGGCCCTGTCACCTGCTCCTCCTGCACCAGTTTCCAGAGGGAAGCGTGACTGCAGGAGGGCCAGCACCAGTGGTCCCGGGTAGAAGAAGGAGCCCTCCATTGCCACCTTTGCCTGGGTTCACCTCAGTATGGCACCTGCATCAAAAGCTATATTTAAACGTTGCTGAAGCTCCGGCTATTGGACTCTGGACCGTCCCTTGGCAAAATTCTAGAACTAGGTTTTGAATAAGAATATTTCAATTTCATTTTTCTCAGTTAAATGGAAAAGCAAGTTGAACATCAGCTTTCATAATTTTTGAGTTGCAAATTCTCTTCTTCCCTTCCTTCCTCCCCTCCTTGAGAAAACAAGTCCTTTGCCAATGATTGTACACGAGCAGTCACGTGAAACCTTTCCGGGTTAACCCCTGTGGCAAGAGAAAGCAAGACCAGAAACACAAAACCCCAGAAAATAAAGTAAACAAATGGCTTCTAGCCGTGCCAAGATTCCATCGGTTCTGTCTCTGGACAGACCTTGGGATCGCCTGGGCTCGCCGCACTCCTGAGAGCAGCGAAGTCGACCACAAGTCCGCATCAGGCAATGTTGTTATTGCTGTGAACAACGTTCTGGTTCTGTCCACTTCACTGCATCAGTTTATGTCGGTCTTCCTAGGATTTTTTCTGACGTCATCCTGCTTTGAAGCAGGATGACGTCAGAAACCCCACAGCCTGTCTGGCTGTTCCCTGAGTGATGGGCGCTCCCGACTGCAAATCCCACAAAAGTTGTTATAGTTCTGTTGGGACAGAGCCGTTTCATTTCTCTTTGATCTCTTGGGGATCATGGTTGTTGTCCTCTGCCCTCAAAGAGGACCAAAATGCATCTCTGCAGTACAGTGGAGTTACAATGTGTCTGACTGTGGCTGACAGGATCAATCCGAGCTCAGAAAGCGCTTCCACAGGTCGGACATATATAGTCCCTATGAACCTCAGGGGAGGGGGAGCTGATGAGGTTAGGATCCCCTAGGTTCCCGGTCAGAGAACCAAAATGATGAGGTTAGTGGCAGTCAGAGAGTTGTTAAAGTCCCCTTATGGTCAGCACAGGTTCTTCATGAAAGAATTCACATGGGAGGGGGATACAGAAGCCGACATAATGGATGAACCAAGCTCCCAAAGGTGACGAGAGCAGGGGGTCTGACCTTGACAAGAGGGTCTTCCTCAGATGCTGAGACCAGAGGGAGCAAAGGGAGATTCATGGGGGAAGGAGAGGGCAGTGGTGAGGGGCTGGTCAGCAACACCCTGAAGAAAGAAGGCATCTGCACAAGGGAAGGCGCTGATAAGGAGCAGGCAGGGCTGGGTAGGAGTTGGGGCAGGAGCAGAGACATGGGCAGCAGAGATGTGGCTACATTGGCGAGAGCCGCCCACGGCATTGGGCAGGATCCCTGGGGATCCCCAGAGATAAAGGAAGATACAAGATAGGCCAGAGATGAAACATGAGGGCACTGAGTGGGCTGAGGTCAGCTATCCCAGGTAGAGCAAAGTCCCCAAGGCTGAGGCAAGGGCTGGCATGGAGAAGGGCACAGCCGGGGACGGCAGCACAGCATCCAAAAAGATGCCCCACTTAGCACACAGTAAGCACTCAATCAGTGCTTGATGATGAGTTCCACTTAGAATAAGCACTCAGTAAGTTGAATAGTTGAATAGATAATGTATGTCTGGCACATAGTAGGCACTTAATAAATGCTGGTTCTTACTGTGTACCAAAGCAGGAACATGCCAGGCCAAGGGGCCTCCCCTTGGCATAGTGAGGGACTTCTGTGCCTGGGGCACAACCTTTTCTCAGCGTTAATTCCTCTTCATCTTTCTGCCAGGATTTCTCTGCACCCCTTTGTTCTGGACCAGTACTTGAAACAAGGTGTTAACTCCCTGGAATTGATAGAAACAATGCTTAAGTTTACACCTTTGAGAGTTCACACATTAGCTCACACATTAGAGTTCACAAGTCTGGGAGATTCACATGTTACACCTCCCACAATCCCACTCTCGGAGGAGGAGTCAAGCTTTGGGTTCACACCTTTAAGAGATCATATATAAGGAGCTCTCAGAGCCTCAGCAAGGAGTAAATGGAAGAGATTGAAAAAGCAGGAGTAAGTGGAACAGTCAGAGACTGCCGTCGGGCAGAACTGGGGATTCAGAAGACGAGAGGCTGAGGCTGGCAGAGACAGAGGTAAAGAACTAGCAACGAGAGCTCTTGGAACCAAAGAAAGCTAATGGACTATTTTGGAAGAGACAATAAAGGATGTGAACTTTTTAACATCTGGCTGGATTTGAGGTGATTATTATATTGACCTGAAACTAAGGCTGCCTCCAGAAGTCCCCCAAGAAATCTGCACCTAGAAAATGATTATATTTTAGAAAAGAAGAGAACCCCACACCTCTTCTTTACCTTTCTGCCAGGACTCTTCTGTCGGACCTTTCCTTTTCTGTCGGGACCTTGCACTGAGGAAGTCAGCCTCCCAGCAAAGGACAACTTCCCAGGGCCAATAAACTTCTTTTTGCCAGTCTGACTTTTTGTGTTGGTAAATTCTTTTATGAAGGATCTGCGCCGACCAGAAGGGGTTCCCACAACTCCCTGCCCTGCGCCAACCTCCTCATTTGGTTCCCTGACTGGGAATCGAAGGGATCCGAAACTCGCCACCCTCAGCAGGGTTCTGGAATTGGGGGAAGAAAGGAGATCTTCTCCTTTCTGCTGATTCCAAATGGGCCTTTCATGTCTTGCAGGCTCATGGGGCTACATGGAAAGAAAGGGCACTTTTGACAGCAAAAAGGGGGAGAAAATGACTTGGGCCCTCAGGGGAGCCCTTTCCAAACTGTGCCTGGAGGAGTGGGTGAAGGATCTCCCCTCAGCACTACTCAGAGGAGGCCTGGAACCCTGGGAGGACCTTGAGCTGAGCCCCTGTGGACTCCTGGAGGGCCTGCCCTTCTTAACCTCTGACACTAGACCCAGAGCAGCATCTGGTCACCCAGTTTGCCACACAGCTCGGGGGTTCGGAAGACTCTTCCCGAATCCGCAAAGAGCATCCCCCTAAACCTACAGATGCTCATACTCAGACCACCGCCCCCAGTAAATCGAGCTTGAAATCTTGGGAGGCTCCGGCGCCGAGCCTCTGGAGATAACGTGGAAAGGACCACATGGAGGCATCCTGACTATTGCAGGTCAACTCCAAGGTTTCCCCATTTGACCTCATGTTTCTAGAATTTCAAGTGCTCCTCCCTCAGATGTTCCTGGATATTCCTGTGACCCCTCAGAGGGCCTGAAACTGCTTTTCCGCAGGACTCCTGGAAACACTGGAAACAGACTGGATAGAGGAGGAGGAAATTATTGGGGTCTTCTCTTCCCCACCCGAGTTTTAATTCATTGCTACTGTGCACTTTTTCCAGGGCGGCTTTAGCAAACATCCCCAGGATGAGAGCTCTGCTCCTAGTATCGTCTCTCCAGCTCTCTTGGTCTCCCTCTATGGGTTCCCACCAGTGGAGGGATAACTCCTCCCTCAGGATAGGGAGCCGTGTGGGGCAATGGGGGCACCCGGATCTGTTGGGAGCCAATAAGCCCTCACGTGCGACCTGCGGCATTACTGTTGCATTATTTCCCCAGGGTCGCCATCTGCACCCTGGATGCCACCCCATTCGTGCTAGCCCCTCCCCTGGCGAGTAACTTGAACCTGCCCCCTCCTTGTTTTCTTGCTGGCAAAGCTCTCCCACCCACATATGTCAGCACCTGTCACGGGTACAGAGACTGTCTCCCATGATGGCCACATTCACGTCCCAGGTGTTGGGACACTGACTCCTAGAAAGGCTGCAGGAGTAAGTGAGTGTAACCGGCTATACCGGGCACAAGTTCATCTCAGCA
The DNA here is from genome assembly GCF_902635505.1 of Sarcophilus harrisii. NCBI lineage: Eukaryota > Metazoa > Chordata > Mammalia > Dasyuromorphia > Dasyuridae > Sarcophilus > Sarcophilus harrisii. The sequence goes on along the minus strand of NC_045428.1, from coordinate 1,272,043 downwards.
ACCGGACTGGCTACCGGGGGGGTTAAGGGTTCACTGCACCCCTGTGAGAAATACTGCAAAGTTGGGTTTCCACAGTGTTGCCGGCCTCGAGGTCGTGCGGGACAGTGGGTACCACTGACCCAGAAGTTTTCACAATGTGACAGGTTAGAAGGTTAAGATTCCACAGAACAAGAGAAACTTTGGGCAAACAAGGAATTGGGGGCCAGGAAGGTACAGGTGGATTCAGCCAATCAGAGAAAACCACAAATTTAAGATAATTGTCCGTCCAATCCAAACACGTTGGGGGTCAATGACCTGCTCTGACCGAATCACTGCTGGGCCGGCTTACTAGGCAAATGGAACATTAAACACGACACCTCAGGAGGAGTTTTCTGCCATTTTTGAACATGGGATGTATGATGAGGGAGGGAAACATGTTTGGACATATTTAGGGGACACATGTAGTGAGCGGATCAGAAAGATGTAAGTCAGAGGACACGGAAAGATCTGCTCTCCGAAGGGAGGGGTGGCGCCACACCAGCCAGTCAAAAGGTTCTCCCCTGCTGTGCCCGGCTCCCTCTTCTCCTCTGGGGAAGAGAGGAGCTGCTGCTTCTGGCCAGAGACAATAGGACAATGCCTTAAGATTCCTCAATAAACGTTCTTCAGTGTGCCACGGTCAGTGTGGAGGGTGTATTTCTAACCTGTGACTAGGGGCCATCCCTAGAAATGATTGTGGGACGTGCGGTCCGAGGTTATCCGGCAAACTGGCTCACGAGGACCGGTCCAGTGCAAGTGATCCCAGTTGCTGGCGAGGCAGCGGCAGCTTTCACAAGCACACACTGTGAGGTCGGCACGAGGGCTCCATGGCCGTCGCCTTTGGCGAGCAGTCTAAGCCCTCCGCTCCCACACTTCGGAGCCCGAGCTCCGCCGAGCTAGCTCTGCCAAGGGGGGGGTCAACCTCCTCATCGATGTGGGAAGCAGCACACGGCCAAAGTGAGCCCAGCGTTCGAAACTCCCTCTGCTCTCGCGGCTCCACATGGGGATGGCGTGGGGGGCTGGTGGAGCCCCGTGTACCTCCTTGTGGATCGTGGGCCAAAATGAGCTCAAGCATGGAGGGCCGTGCCCTGCTTGGCTGCGTCTTGGCTCCAGGGCCGAGCCGAGGGCACAATCCCCCACCCATCTTGCGCCGACCTCCCTCCCTTTGGGGTGGCTGGCGGCCTTTTCAAGTCAAAGAATATCCCCTTGGCTGGCAGCCTCAGACGCCACGGGTGCCCTCCACGAGGGTGTCTGACGACGTGCTGAGAACATGGGGCCGAAGAGCCTGGCCGAAGAGCAAGCGCCGGACCTCGACTGGCTCTGCTGTTGTTGAGGAGAAAGATGGCCCAGCAAGATTAGGGTCCCTCCCCTTATCCCACCCCTGCCCCGCTCCGAGGTCATGCCTTTGGTGGAGGAATTCACCCACCCCGCCCCAAGTTCGGGGCCCAGATGTATTCCCTGCTGCTGCCGCTGGGGAGCTTAGCTAAGGGCGGAAGCAAGAAGCCCGTCTGCTGCTGCCTGACAGGGGCCGAGGGAACCCGACAGAGTCGGGGGCAGAGAAAGAGAGAGCAGCTTGAGACGCCAGGATGGCGGCTTAGGGGAACGAGGGAAGGTGGTGGAGGTGGCTCGCTGCCAGCCTTGGCTCCTACACTTCCCAAGCGGCAGAACCCCCATGGAATCACTGCTGCTGGCCTGCAGGGCACTCAAGGCCACCAAGTAATCTCAGGTAAAGCTTCAGATAACCTTGAGACTTCTCAGGAACCTGGGGATTGTGCCCCTCCCAAGCCCCACCCTTCTCAGGAACAGCCCCAGAGCTCCTCAGGCCTTGCCACCAGCAACAAAGAAAACTCCAAGGATTAGGGTCCCACCAATGACCAGCTTCCTCTGCCCAAAGGGGCTGTGGGAAGGAAGAGCAGATACTGTGGATGGGAGGCTGGGCCCCAGTCAGGGCAGGGAGCGGTGGGGGCTGTGCCCAGGCTGCTGGGCGGGAAGATGGCAGGGAGCAGGTCTAGGAGCCAGCTGGGATAGATTTCAGGCCAAGGAACGCATTCAGCATCAAGGACATCACCCTTCCTGGCTGGAGTGTAGAGACCCAAGGAAGCTTCTCCTTGTGTTCTCTTGGCTCCCCTTACCACCTGGATCCAGACAGCACGGCCTGCACATGGACCCGAATCAGTCTCTGGACCCAGAACCTGGGGATCTCTCCTCCGTTCTCCTGCAACCTCTGCTGCCAGAGGCCAGCGTCCCCCAGTAAGTGTCTGTCTCCATGCCAGTTGGCCCTCCCAGCCAAGGCTCTCCCCATGAAGGGGCACAGATGGAACTCCCGTTGCCTCCTCTGGGGTTCCTGTTGCCCGCATCCAAACAGAGCCCCTTTATGAGCAGAGGAAGCCCCAGCTCTCCTCCTCCCCTCCAGCTGGGAGGCCTGAGGCCCATGGGATGAGCAGAGGGGGAAGCCGGGGGAGGGCAGGGGGTTGGGGCTTCCAGGTGGGGTGCTGCAATGTCAAACATGTCCGTGCAGATGCTGGACCTCCTCCGAGGTGCATAAAGAAACGCCCCTGGAACATGAGGCAGATTCCGCCAGCCTCCACAGCCCGGGCAGGTGAGCACCCTCCCCCCCCCACACACACCCTATGAAACAACAGGTCCTGGGCACCGAGCCACAAGGGCAAAGACTGGGGCCCAACAGCCCCAGAAGGACCCTGGCCGCATTGACTGGAACCAGATCCCGGAGGAGGGAGGTCCCTTGTCCCAGCCCTGTTCACTCAGATAAAGCCACTTTACCTCAGCAGTAATTAGCACCCCCAGATATAGTTTCTCAAAGTAAGATTTGTCAGAGATGTCAGGAACAATCTTGTGCTGAGCTTTCCCAGAGTAGAGCAGTTGGGGTTGCCTCAGAACAGGGGGGCGCCCCTCCTTGGTGGTTAGCATGTGAAGCTCAGCTGGGAGACTGACCACTGAGCATATGATGGAGGAAACCCTGGGTCAGCCATGGGGTGGAGAAGGCAGCCCCCACGAGACAGCTCTGAGATCCTGGGATCTACAGCGGAGGAGGGCTTCCTAGCACCAGTCCGGGAGCCCCTCCTAGAGGCCGCACACTCAGGAACACAGATCTCAGGTGGCCTCATCCGGGGTCGGCTGCTGTGGGGTTGTTTGGGGGAGGGGGGCAAGAAGGGCAAGTCTGGCCCCCTGACTGAGTCCCCCAGACCAGCTGCCTCTGGAGAAGATGCTGGCCAGAGGGGGAGAACTTGGGGGAGCTACACGGGTGTGAGCAGGCATGGGTGTCTCTGTGTGTGCACATGGGCACGTTTGCTTGCCTGTGTGTACAGGTGGATCCCTCCACCCCTTTATGCTTCTGCTTTTTAATGCACTCTGCTATTCACTTCTGTTTTAGGGAGAGTTCATCCCATTCACAATTATGATTACCAGCTTTGTATTCCCCTCCATTCTATTTTCTCCCCTGTATATACTTTTGTCCTCTCTTTCCACCCTGTCCTTAGTCATATTTTTTTTTTCTGAGGCAATTGGAGTTAAATGACTTGCCTGGGGTCACACAGCTGGTAAGTGTTAAGTGTCTGAGACCAGATTTGACCTCAGGTTCTCCTGACTTCAGGGCTGAGGTTCTATCCACTGTGCCACTAGCCACCCCAAATTTCCTACCATCCCCCCTTTCTCTTGGTAGTGTTTTTTAATCCATTCTACCAACTACTTTTTCTTCTATCACCCCTTTCCCCCTTCTCTTACCTTGTCCCCTAGTGTTTCCCTTCCCTCTTATCCCGTCGTTTCCTTTTCTTTTACTCTTTTTCCTCCTACTTCTTTATAGAATTAGATAAGTGTCTCTGGCCAACTGAATAATTTTTATTCCCTCTTAGAGCCAAAACTGATGAGATCAAGCTTCAGACAATGTTTATCCCTCTCCCTCCTTTCCCTTGATTGTAATAAGTCTTTTGCGCCTCTTCTTGTGATCTAATTGTCCCATTGTAACTCCCCTTTCCTCTTCTTCCAGTTTAGACCTTTTTCTTTGATATCATCATATCAAGAGTCCATTCACATTCACATCCTTCATCCATGTGGTGCCCCTCTCTCTACACCAGTGACAGTTTTCAAGAGTTACAGAAATTATTTTCCCATCTACAGATGAAAACAGTTTGATCTTTAAATAATATACATATTTTCCCCTGTTTTCTATGCTTCTCTTAAGTTTTGCATTTGTAGGTAAAGTTTTCTGTTTAGTTCTGTTTTTTTTCCCAATAGAAATGATGGAAAGTCTATGACTTCTTTAAAGTTCCATCTTCTTCCCTGAAAAATGATGCTGAGTCTTGCTGAATAGTTCATTCTTGGTTTTGATCCCTAGTGCCTTTGCCTTCTGGCATATGGTATTTCAGGCCCTCTGATCCTTTATTGTAGAAGCTGCCAGATCCTGGGTAATCTTGCCTGTTGCTCCTTGACATTTGAATCGTTTTTGTCTGGCAGCTTGCAGTATTTTTTTCTTGAGATTGTAGTTCTGGAGCTTTGCAACAGTCTTTCTTGGGGTTTTCCTTGTGGAATTTCTTTCTGAAGGAGATCAATGGATTCTTTCAATGAATATTTCCTCCTGTATTTCTAGAATCTAAGGAAGTTTTCCTTAATGATTTCTTGCAGAATGCTATTCAGACTCTGTTTTTGGTCAGGGCCTTCAGATAGGCCAATCATTTTTGAATTGTCTCTTCTGGATCTATTTTCCAGGTCAGCTGTTTTGCCAGTAGGTATTTCACATTTTCTTCCATTTTTTCCATTCCTTTCACTTTGTTTGACTGATTCTTGCTGTCTCACAGTCATTAACTTCTATTTGCCTTGTTCTAGCTTATAATGTGTGATTTAGGGTTAGCTTTTGTATCTTTTTGCCATTGGGTTAATTTCTACTTTTTAAGGAGTTATTTTCTACAGAAAACTTTTTCCTTCCCTTTCCAAGCTGTTGACTTGCTCATGTATACCTTTCTCAATTTTTTTTACCTCTCTTATTTAAAGACAAAATAAAGTTGTTGGTTTTTTTTTTTTCTGAGCACTTCCAAGAAACCTTGTTGGGCTTCAGACCCATTTGCCTCACTCTGATTCTGTCCTCATCTGAGTCTATGTTTTGATCTGCCCTGTCACCACAGTAGCTTTTTATAATCAAGGGTCTTTTCTGTTTCTTGTTCATTTTCTTGCCTTTTCTTTTAGCATTTCCTCTTATTTTACTTTTAAGGTCAAACTCTGCTCCCTGGATGGGGATCTATCCAGCAGCTCTGAACTTGTCTTTGAACTGCAAGGGGTTGCCCCGGCATTTTGTGAGGGGTAGCACTACCTGTTTTTGTTTTAGTGCTTGTTTTGTTTGTTCAGGAAATGACACAGTTCCAGGTTATCTTTACAGGCTGGAACTGCAGGCTGCCCCCACTGATCACCACTCCTCTCCTGAGCCAGAGTTAGGGTCTCAGTTGTTGATTGGCTATAATTAAAATCCTGCAATGACTTTCCAAGATCACTGGGTGGGCTGAACACCTTTTCAGCTCAGTGAAGGGGCATGCACCATTTTCAATCCTCTTGAGCTGGAGGAGTTTCATTCCATCAGATTCCTTTCAGAGACTTGGTTCCTTAACTTGGACAAGGGAATCTGGCTTTCTCCCCACATGGGGTGCCTTAGGGAAGGATCCTGAGTGCTGGCCCTTTCCCAACCCTCCCCAACTTGGATCAGTGTGGCCGGTGTTTGTTGGGGGCTAATGGTGGGGTGATGCAGGAGTCAGGACCCCAAGTGGTCACACCTCCACACCCTCCTGGAGAGTCAAGGACAATTTATTGGCGATCTGGGAGCTTGAGATTCGCTGTGCTGTGCACTCAGTTCTCTCATCTGTCAAGTAGGCTAGACAAAGAAGCCAGCGAGCCTTCAATAGTGCCTGCTGCGTTGGGGCACTGCCCTAAAAGCTTTGCAATGATTATGTCATTTAAACCTCACAGCACTGCCCTTGGAGGTGCTGACCTCAGGCTGATTCCTGGACTAAAAAAAATAATCCCAAAGGAAGAGCTGGAGGGTGAGGCAGGGGTCAGACTCCAAAGCAGCTGCTTGCTGTTTGTCGACTTAGGAGTGGGCATCAGCTCCTGGGCTTTATTTTCTGGCTGTTTGCGCCACAGATTCTCCCTTGACTTTGCAGGCCCACAGGGGCCGGGATCCCAGCCCAGCTCAGGTGCTGGCTCAGCTCAGTCAGACCCACGGTCACTAGACATTTAAAACTTCCCAAGGCTGCCAAGGCGCCTGGTCTTTGGCTGCCAGCCAGACCCCAACCCTTGCACAACGACACAGCCTCCTCCTCCTCCACCACCCTTCCTGGGAGGCTGCTTCAACTGTTTTCTTTTTCGGGTTTCATTTCTGTGGATTCCGTCTCATGCTCCTAGCCGTGGGTGCTGCTGGACCCCCAATTCTGAGGCAGCGTGTGCTGACTCTGCCTTCAACTTTGGGCCGTCTGAGCTGGAGCCTGGTCTGAGCGCCTCTCCAGAACAGGGAATATCCCCTCCCCAAAAATCTTAGCCAGGATTGAAAGCCAAGCCTCTGCAGAGACATTGCCTCCCCCAGCTGTTAGGCTCTTGGAGGGCAGGGGAGGCTGGCAGTGAGCCTGGCTGCCAGGATGAAGCTAGCCTGGCTCTGGGAACCCACTTGCCCCCCATCCTGCCATCCCTTCCCAATGCTCGACACAGGGCTCTCCCAGCACCTGAGCCTGCCTCACTGAGCTCTCTCACTGGCAGTCATCTCTCTTCTCTCCCCACTTTGGAACATTGGGACCTTCGACCCCTCTCAGTTTGGGGACCTCTCCCATTCTCCTTCACCGATCACCCGCCTCTTTCAGACCCAAGGGTCTGGGGACCTGGAATGTCTTGGGGCGGCTTGGCCCTCCACTGCTCTTAGACCCCCACCCACGCCCTGTAGTCAGTGCCTCCCAGCACACCCAGCACAGGGGCTATTTTCCCTGCCAAAGAAAACAGAAAGAAAATCAAGGGGCCAGAGCCAGGCTTCTGGCCGGAGCCAGAGAGGCATTCTGAGGCCGACCCACTGCTGGGACATTCTTGGATCCACGTTCAAGCCCCTTCTCTCCTTTAGTCCTCTGGCTCAACCCGCTCCCAGCTTCTGGGACCCCTTTCCTTCTGGCCTGCACTGAGAGGTAGATCCATCTCAGGGGGGCCCAGTGGTCTTTGGCCTCTGCCTTTCTCTGTGCTAAAGCATCCCTTGGCTGCCTCTTTCTCTCCCTGTTCCCCTTTCCCTATCCAATCAGTTGTGAAGTCTTGAGTCTTCCTCAGCCTCTCCCTCTCAGTCGCTGCACTCACCTGTGACCAGTGGCCTGATAATGGAGCGTAATTCCTTTCCTGAGCTCCACTCCTTCATTGTCTCTCTCTGACTCTTGCCACCTTCTGCTCGGCTGCCAAATGGGCCGGCCTTGTCTGCCCGGGCTCCGCTGCCCCAAGATCGGTGGAAGCCGCCAGCAGTTTCAGCCGCAGTCATCCGTCCCCTCGCTGGGCCGCCGCGCCTGGCGTTCCCATGAGTTCGTCCCTGCCTGTCTTTGGGCTGAACATTTGCTTTTATACCGAAATAAAGGTGGAGGCCAGTGGCCAGGGAGGAGACTCTGCCCTCCCTTTCCACACACTCTGGCCCCTTCAATTTACACATGGGGGGGCCCCCTCCCAGCCAGGACCGTAGGGAGGGAGACAGCCACTCCCCCAGACACAGACCAGACTCTCTTTCTAGCCAGGAGGATGGCCTTCACAGCGTATGAAACTATCTTTGGGAGATACAGATGGACGTCAGGTAAGAGTGCCTCAGCTCCTGGGGGTGTTTCTTCTCCTGACTCCCCAGTGACAATCCATGGATCCCCCCTTGGGGCATGGTGCGGTGCATGGTATCTGCGACCCCATAAGCTTCTCTGACTCCTGACGTTGGTGGGAGGAAGCCTTTCCTGAGCAGACTCAGCCCCGTTTTCCTGGGCTCCTGGTTGGCTCCTTGCTGCCAGGGTTACAGGGGTAGCAGCAGCTTACACCCGGGGGTCCCCTCGCCAACTGAGCCCTTCTGCCTGGAGTCCGGTGCAGGCGGAGCAGGACCAGGCTCGGCCCTGCTCTCCCCCCACACCCTAGAGCTGTCGGAGGCCACTCTGACAGTTACTTCCCAGCCGGCTTAGTTGGCCTAGTGGTCTCCAAGGCCAAGGGAGGCTCAGGCTGCTGGGCTCTCCTCTCAAGAACCCTGAGTGGGGGGCCCTGTTACTGTTCCCAAGCCCGAGCTGGCCTGGGAAGGGATAGGGGCAGCTGGGAAGAAAAGGAGGTGGAGGGGCTCCGGGTCAGGCTGAGGGACAATGGACTCCCTTACAGACCAGAGAGATGATCATGAAGCCCCCAGGCCCGGAGACTGCCCTTGAATGTAGGGCCCTGACCCTGGAATCTGGAGGCCGGACAAATGCAGTAGGCCGCCCTGTCAGGGCCCTCTGCCTCCTGCCCAGCCCTTGGGCACCCCTCTACTGGTGTCCCAGTGTCTGGGGGCTGGGCTGGACTCTCCCCAGAGAGCGAGGGAGGGGCGCCGAGACACCCAGACAGGAGGCTTAGCCTCTGTGGCCATGTGGGTCTGAGGGGGTCAGACTCCAGGAGCCTCTGGAGCTAAGCGGGCCCGCAAGGTGGGGGTGGGTGGCCTGAGGGACATGGTCAAGGTCATGGCTGGGCCACAGGTTCGAGAGCACCTTCAGCTCCATGGCTGCGGGGATCTGGAGGCGTGAGGGGGAGCAGCTGCGGTGTGACAGCCTGCCCCGGAGGGCAACCCACGGCTGGCAGGAGCCCTCAGTGTGGCGTGCCCCTAGGGTCGGGTCCAGCAGAAGGGCCTGTCCAGCCAGTGATTCCGGCACTCGCCTTAGAGGAGGTCACAGGAAGACGTGCTGATGAAGCTCTGCTGAGGTCTCAGGACAAGAGTGAGAAAGCCGTGGAGGACATGGTCTCCTGCTGCACCACGCGCCCAGGCTCTGGGGACCTGCCCAAGCTACTCAACGCCTCTTACACTGACTAGAAGTTCTACTGTGGTGAGTGGGGCATGTGAAATGGGATGGGGGAGAAGCAGAACAACTAAAGGAGATGCCTTTGGGAGAGGGGCCAGAAAGGGGCCAGGATGCTGAGCTTGGAGAGGATGGGGCAGCCCTCGCTAGCGAGCCCGGTGGTGGGGCTGCCTTTCTCCGGGCGGAGGAACAGGGAGGAGGAGCCAGGGCTGGGCTCAGCCTCTGGGAATGGGCGGGCCAATCCCTCCTGTGGCCCCAGGACAGACAGCCTTGCACATCGCCATCGAGAGGGGCCTGAGGTCATTGTCGAGGCGGCTGGCAGGTGGAGTGGGGGCCGACGTTGAACCAGGGCCACAGGCTTGTTCTTCCAACCCAACATCACAGGAGGTTGCTTCTATTTTAACAATGTCCCCAGGCCCGGGAGGAGGAGCAGGCAGGCGCTAAGACCAAGGCTCAGGCCCTGCACACCCCCCGCCTCTCTCTCCCGTTGGGGCCGGCCAGGGCAGGACGGACAAGGTCAAGTAGAGACAGGGAGGGTGCAGGTGGCTAGATCCCTGAGCCCTCCAGAATGGAGATAGCCTGGGAGCCAAGGCAGGAGGTGCCCTGGGGCCCGGGAACTGGGAGCAAGTCCCTCACAGGCTGTCAGGGTCTCCCGGGAGTGCCGCTGTCCTGGCGGCCTGCACCTGCCAACCAGACATGGTGGAGTTTCCTACCAAGTGGCCTGGGCTGACTCCGACTGGCGCGGAGCCCAGGACACTTTCGGGGCACGGTGCTCCATGCACTGGTGCTGAGGGCCAGAACCAGCTGGTGATGGTCAAAATGTATCTCCTGGTGCTCAAGAAGCTCAGCGGGCGGCGGCTGAGGACACGGCCTCCATGAGCCATCTGGAGAAAGTCAGCAGCCTCAAGGCTTGACTGACTCCCCACCAGCTGGCGGCCAAGGAGGGTGATTACCGGCCCGATGGAGGCACAGGGGAGGCCGCCGACCAGCCAGTGAGGGAACCAGGAACCTCCTGCCAGAGCCGGGGAGGGTCTAGAGACACACAGGCCCTGGGCAAGGGAACAAGACTAGCAAGCTCCACCAGGGACCAGGCTGGTCCCAGGAGCCCATACAAGGCCTGTGCCAGGTGGCAGAGACCAGGAGGAGGTAGCCTAGGGGGCAGGGTGTGACCCTGCCCTGGGGGCAGGGACCAGAGAAACGTCCCGGGGGCAGAGACAGGCCAGCCCTAGGAGTCAGGGGATGAGGCTAGCCCTGGAGGTAGGGAGCAGGCTAGCCCCTCTCAGGGACAGGGAAAGACAAAGCCTAGGCTGGAGCAGAAAGGATGAGGGGTTGTGTGCAGGGGCTGTGGGGGGCAGGGCTCATCTCTTGGGTCCAGTCAGCCTCAATGCAGAGTGAGACTCTCCTGTGGAGGTGTTTAAGAAAGGCCTTTGTGGAGTCCTAAGTAGCCCCTGCCTGTGTCCCACCCCCAGGCCTGGTGGGCTGCCCTGTGCCAGGTCTACCCGGGCTCACCGGGCTCTGCGAGCATTGCCATGTGCCCGACACTGTGCCGAGGCTACCACTTTTCTCCTTTGATCCTCACATGGCCTGAGAGGGAGGGCTATAGCCATCCTTGTTTACAGATGGGAAACTGGGGGCAAACATTAGAAATAGACAGTCCAGGGCAGTTCTGGGAAGAAGGGGAAACTTGTTTGGGAAAGTGGGGTGGGGTGGGTTCTGGTTTCTTGGAAAGACCTTTCCCTGCCCCTTCTGCCCCTCCCCCCCCCCCCCTTCTTTTTCCCCCCCCGGTTCCCCCCCCTGCCCCGTCCCTCCCTTCCCCCCACCCTCCCTTTCCCTCCCCTTTCCCCGGAGCTGTTCCAGTGCATCCTGACCCGAGGCTCCCTGGGAAGTTGACCCTACCTGGGCAGAAGGTTCTGTGAGGGTCCCATGGGCCCATAAGCTCTCCCTGTAGACCTTGTTAATTGGACACCACGGAAGGCCCAACCCTGCCCCTCCAAATGGTCGCGTTCCACCCCGACATGGGGTGAGGGGCCAGGGGGGGGTGGGGCGGGGGCCGCGTGGGCCCCGGGAGCCCGGAGAGGGGGGGAGGCAAAGGGCCCTTTCCAGGCCCTTCCTGCCCCAGAAAGCCTCCGATCTGCTGGGGTGGAGCCCCCCCTGGGGTCTGCCTGCAAACTTTCGGGGCCCCTTTGCGGGCGCCCTGTTTGCCGTCAACCGCCTGGTACCCTGCCCATCCGGGCTTTTCACGGCACCTACGGCCCAACCCGGGGATGGAGGGGAGCCAGGTGATCTTCCCGCCCTGGGGCCCGGGCCCTCCCCCCTGGCCCAGGGGCCCTCCCCTCCCCGGGACCTGGGTCGGGTCCTCCCCCACCCACAGGGTGCCCATTCCAGACCCCGGCCCAAGGGAGGGAGAGAGATTCCTGAGCTGCCGGGACAAGAAGGACCCCAAGGATGGGCTGGGGCCCTGACCAGCCTGGGTCCCCGAGGGGGTCGGACAGCGGCCTGACGGGAGAATCCCAGGCCAGGAGGGGCCTCGGCTCCCTTTGCTGGGGGGGCTTGTTTGGGGTCCAGAACCCCCGGGAGACCCTCAGAAGAAGACTGGTGGCCAAGGCAGGCCTTGGCCACTTTCAGGCTGTGGAAGCCTTTGAAGGAGCAGACAGAAGGTGGGCCCAGGACAGGCAGGACCAAGGCAGGGGCTGGGGGCAGGAGCGGGCCAGAACAGGGTCCCGAGAAAGGCGTCAGGCAGAGGACATGGGGGGCCGGGCTGGGAGGAGCCAGGTTGCCCCACCCCCGGCTCCAAGCCCAGCTCCTGTGTCTCCCCCAGGAGTCTCCTGGCCCAGCCCAGAGCAAGAGCCCCTGGAGGGATTTGGGGCAGGTGTTGCTTCCTGTTTGGCCTTGGCAATGATAGTGGGCAGTAAGTCTGGCAAGCGGGAAAAGGCCTGGGGGGAACTTGGGTGGGCCCCTCCTGGAAGGCTGATTTCCCCCGGACCCGGACCCGGCCCAGCCTCCCCACAATTGGCCTCTGAGGCAGGGCCCCACCCCCCCATGGGCAGAGAGGGGGCCCATTTCTCTGCCTTGGGCCCCCGGGGCAAGGGGGGCAGTGGGGGGGAAGGGGCCCAGCACCCCGGGCTCTTGGGAGGGGCTGGGACTCCCCAGCCTGGGGGAGGGGCTGCCAAGGGGCTGGATGCTGGGTGCTTCCCCAGGGCCTGGACATCAACTGGATGAGGCCGTTCCAGCCTCAGGCCCCTTCCTGCTAAAGCTATTTCCATTGTGCCTCTGGTGGTGAGGGTGGAGCCCCCTTCCACTGGCCCCGGGGACCAAGAGGTCCCAGTGGTCCCAAGGGCCCCAGGAGGGGGGGAGGGGGCCTTTGAAACCGGAAAACCCCTGGGGGGGGGGGCCCCCCCCTTAAGGAAGGGAAGGGGCTGGGGAGGGAAAGGAAGGGGGAGGGAGCGGGAAGGGCCCCTTGGAGGGGGCCCCAGGAAATGGCCCCAGCCCACTAGGGGCCCCTTTGGGTTCCGGGGGGGGAGGGGGGAGGCCCCTGGGGGGGGGATTTGGAAGAGGGAAGACCCGGGAAGGGAGGGGGGAAGGGCCCTCGGGGCCCCTGGGCCCCTGCAAGGGAAAGCCCGGCCTTGGGCCTCCCCCCCTGGGCCCTGCCCTCCCAACCCTTGGAGGCCAGGGCCTGGCTTGGGGCCCCCGGGCCCGAAGAGGGGAAGGGGAAGACCTAAAACCCCGGCTTTGGTTTGGTTCCAACTGTCTACTTCCCCCCCACCATTCCCTTGGGTTCCCCCGGGGGGCCCTTCAAAGGGCCTGGAGCCCCCTGGGTCCCAAGTAGGGCCCCTTTGGGACCTTCTTCCCTTCCTCCCTGCCCTCCCCCAAATAAGGGGTTACCCCAGGGCCAGGGGCCAGACCCCTTGGTAGGGCCCAGGGGGCCGGGAGGGAAAAAGCGGAACCCTTCCCAGGGGAACCCCTTTCCACTGCCCCTCCCCCACCAAACCACCACCAAACTTCCAAACTAACCACTTCCACAACCCTTTCTTCCAAAACCCCACCACCCCCACCCACACCCACCACCTCCACACACACCACCAAACACCACCTCACAAACCTCCACCTCACCCCACCACCCCACACTCTCTGTCCCTTTCACACACACCTCATACACACACTCCGAACCCAAAAACAACCTTACACACACACACCTCTCCCCACACACACACACACACAAGGGGTTTGTTCCCAAACTATCTTTTCCTTCTGTTCCAAAAGGAGGGCCAACATTTTCGGTTGATGGGTTGGAAGGCCTGGGGGCCCGGCTGCAGGACCCTGTCCCGGCCCTTTTGGGGCCATTTCTGGCTTGCAGTCGTCCAGAAACATCAGGTGCCTCCCCATGATCCTTAGGGACTATGCTAAAGGCCTTGGGGTTCAAAGGCAGTCCCTGCCGGAGGAGCCCAAAGTCCAATAGGGGAGGAGCCACATACAAATAAAGATGGACAAAGCCGGCTTAAACCCAGGATCCCAAGGAAGTAATTTCACCTGAGGGGGGGGGAGGTTGATAATTCAGTGGATAATGACTGGGATAAAGTTAAATCCAGAATTTTAGCCCAATGTGCCCGGCACCTCTTGCTAACAGCCCTGCAATGATCAGCTCAGGGGAGCCAGTGTTTAAAGATCAAAGATTTGTGTTGGGGGTCCAGGGTCAGAAGGAAGGAAGTGTTAGCAAGGGGCAGATGATGACGGTTTGAAATCCACAGGGGTTTTTATTTTGTTTTCTCCTGGAGGAGAAAAGGAGGGTGGGGTTTGTGTGTGTGTTGTGTTTTGAAAAAGAAGAGAAAACCAAGAGAGAAGAAAGAGACAAACCAGAGAAAGGAAACAAACCGAGAAGGGAACAAAACCTAAGAGAGAGAAGAGAAGGGAGACAAACCCAGAGAGACAGGGAAACAAACCCAAGAGACAGATCTGTGCTATAAAAAAAGTCACTAGGTTTTTGAGGGAGGATGGACTGAAACCCTGAGCACCTTTGCCCAAGTCCAGGTGGGAGGTGGTGGAGGGATTCCTCCAGGGTTGGGGAACAACTTGAGGAAAGAAGGAGAGAATTGGCAGATGCCCAAAAGATAGGGGTAAATGCAAAGGTGGAAATGGAGCAAGAGGTGCTGGCGGTGGTGAAATCAAAACCTGCCCCACTGGCTTGACCCGAATTGAAAATGAATTGATGAAGGTTTGAAGTGAAAGGAGAAAGGTTCAAGCGGAAGGAAAAAATGGAAACAAGAAAGGGTCACAAAGAAATCGACAGAGATCTTACGCTTGGAATTAAAAAAAAGAGAGGTGAATTGATAGAGATGCTGAAGAGATGCAATTGAAGGCCGCCCAACATAGGAATAGGGGATGAAAGTCCAGGTTTGTGGCCTGGGGGGCTGTGGGGGGGTTGCTGGATAGAAAAGGGAAGGTGGGAGGAGGGTTGAGGGACAAAGAGACATCGGGTTGTGGATGTGATATTCTAGGAAAACCCGCTGGCCCTTCCATGCTGTCGGGTTCTTCTTACAGCCCTTCTCGGGCCCTGTCCGGTCCGTGTCCGGGGCCCGACCACTGTCCCTACGATTCCGTGGGGAATGCATCGGGTCTCCTTCGCTGGACCCTTGGGGCTCGGGGACCTGTCCGGCCCGGAGCACCCAGCTTTCCAGGCTTCCTTTGTCCCTCATCATCTATGTGATTCTCACCTCCGTGCTTCTCCCCCAACATGCTGATCGCCCCTCAAGGAGCGGGCTGCCCCGAGGTGTCCTCCAGGAACGAGAAAATCTGGCGGGTGCAGGTCCGGGCCTGGCATTTGGGGCAGGCCCAGGGCCCTTGAGGGGGCCGCCTCCCCGGCAGCAGGAGGGCCTCTTGTCCCGGCCAGGCCGGGTCTGCGACAGGGTGACCGGCAGCACCGGGAGGCCCTTGAGCATCGGGCAGAGCCCAATGGCCCCCGGTTTGATTGCAGCCTTATGGGCCGGGAGGAAGAATGACCTTTCTTTGGGGCCATCTCCAGGTTTAGCCTCCTGGATGGTTGGGAATTGTTTCTCCCCTTTTATGAATAAAGGGAGCGCAGAGCCCAACGGCAGAGGATTTCCCTCAGCTCCCTAAGTGGAGGCCGGGGCCTGGGGGCCTTCTAAAGGTCTGGAATGGGCCCTGCCCCCAGGGAACCTATTTCTGGGCAAGGGGAATCCGGCCTTGAGCATCGGGGAGCTGGGGAAAGGGAGGCCGGGGTCCCGGGGGAGGAAAGTTCTTGGGCCTGGAGGCCAGGAGAATTTGAATGTCCCTCTCCAGGGGGGGATAATCTGCAAAGCCGGGGGGATTTTTGGGGAGGGGGCACCCCCTTCCTCTAGGTGGGGGGAATGAAGGCAATGGAGACGCCATTTTTTGGGGCCTGAGAACCTGGCCTAAGGAACCCAGGCCCTGGAGCATTCTGCAGGGAGAAGGGGGCAACTCCCGGCTTTCAGGGATTCTGCCTGAGGGCAGCTGGGGTGGTTTGGGGGTCCTGAGACCCAGAGATCCACGGCAGACTGTCCTGCTCAGGGGGATTGTTAAGGGAGGGATCTGCCCTGCCCCCTCCGGACCCCAGGATCTGTCCAAAAGCCAGAGGGGGCCTGGCCCGGAAGCGGGGTTTCCTTTGGGGCCGAGCCCTCCCACCAAGGAGCCGGCTTCCCCCAGGCCAGAGAAGTGTCCACCCGGGCCCACCTCAAACAGGGAGAACCCCGGCTTGGCAGGATCACAGCCCAGGGCCCCCATCTTGGGCCCTCCTGGGCTCCCACCTCCTGGGCTCCGGGTTGCCTGGCCCTGGGGCTCCCAAAACAAAGGCTGAGGGGCCCCTGTTGACCCCAGAGAGCCATCACCATCCTGGACCTTGGAGAGGGGTCTGCCAACGGCCTGGCGCCAGAGGCCCCTGCGGGAACAAGGTTCTCCGTGACCAGAAGGTGGGGCCGACCCCAGCCAAAGAAGACCTGAGGACACTTTTGGGTAAAGGTCTGGGGGAACCCTCGCCCCACCCCCCCCAGTGCCCCTGGAGGGAGGGACCGCCAGGCCGGGGGAAGGGCTGTGGGCAAACCACTGCATTGGGGGAGCCTTAGTGTTCCCTCATCTGTAAAATGGGATTGGTCCCTGCTCCGTCTTGGAACCAGGCCAGGGCCCAGGGAGAGCCTGATGGCTGGGGGGTTTGGAAGCCGGGTGGGCTGCCCTGCTGAGACTCCCGGCCATGGGCCCACCTGAATTCCCCTCCACCCCTTCCCCAACTTCCAATTCCTCCAGAGGAATGAAGAAGACTGGGAAAAGGCCAAATGTGGTTGCAGGGGACAGTTCTTGGGATCCATGGGACCCCATCTTCCAGGACTCAGGCGGGTACCACTGCCCCTTGCAAGGGCACCGGGCCAGCCCTTCAGGCCGGACGGCAGCAGACAGGCCGTGCCACTCCAAGAATGGTGCCCAGCTCCCGCTGCCCCAAATGGGGCCGGGGGAGAAGGGAGGGCCAGCTGGCAACCCCAGGAAGGGGCATGGGGAGGGGGCAAGAGGGGGGCATGGAGGGGCGGGGGCTTGCATGGAGGGCCAAGAAAGCCCATAAGGCCAATTGAAGGCAGAGGTGCGTAAAGGGAATGAATTTCTTAAAAAACCTAAATGCCGGAACGGCCGGGAGACACTGGCAAAATAAGGCTTTTTGTAATTAAAATTAAAATTTGTTTTGTCCTAAGGTATGGAAAAATAAAAGTGACTTTGTGCCCAGGGTCCTGGTCCAGGAGTCAGAAGGGCCTGAGTTCAAATCTGGCTTCAAATCTAGCTGTGGGACTCTGAGAAACTCGTGTCCCTTCTGTCTGCCTCAGTTTCCCATCTGTGAAATGGATTGTTTGAGAATCAAATCGGATAGTAATTGTAATGTGCTCAGTGCCTGACACAGGACAAGCACTAAATAAAAAGAAACCATGGTGAGGATAGCTATGGGCGTGTGTGTAATTTCCAGTCTTGTTCTGCCTGAACGCACCATCTTGGTAACTTGACTTGCTGCTCCCAGGCTGACCCGGAGGTAATGAAGGCCAACTGAGGCCAGACACTGGGAAGCGACAACGGGCCCCTGCCTCATGCTCTGGAGGCTTCACCCATGGACTCAAGAAGTCGAAGAGACAGGGGTGGGGATGGCTGGGGCTGAAGCAGGTGGGAACCATGGATTGCCACCACAGGGTCAGGGATCCAAGAGAAAGAACCAGAGTGGCCGTGGGGGCAGTGGGAATGAGACGAGCGGCCTGAGACCAAAGAACAGAGAAGGGAGGGCGCAGGCCTGGTGCCGTGGGCAGAGATCCGAGCAATGGGGGGTGAGGGGCTTTGGGAGGATGGGGGTCCAGAGCACGTCCACCCATCCGGGGCTCCAGGGGCAAGGAGACGGGGAGCCAAAGAAGTGCAGGCTCCAGGCTGCAGTGGCCATCCTGCCCGGAAAAGGCCGCCTGCCTCCTCCAGCAGGGATGTCTTCTGCCAGCCTGCAAGTGTCCGAGGCTCACCCAGGAATCTCCCGGGGTCTATCGGGACGGAGCAGCAGGCCTGGAACGCTCCTCCAGGGCAGAGCCGTCCTCAAAGGCCCTGGGAGACTAATCGGTCTTTGGGAAACAGGGGGGAGCATGAAGCTGTAAAAGTCAATAGATCAGTGCTTGATAAACCCAAGAGCATGGGTTCCATTTCGCAAAGGCTTCTGGGAACACTGGAAAGCAGCAATTAGATTTAGAGCCAACATCCTTATAGCACCTCCTTCAAAGAGAAGATGCAAATGATCCTGTGGATTAAAAGGGTCACATTGTAAAAGTGGGGAGAAGATAAGGGATCAGGTGCCTGACCTCCAGGACCAGCAGAGGGAAGCCCAAAGGGGCGCGGGCACCAGGTCAGTGGGGCAGCAGGGGAGGAGGGGAGGGGGAAGAGCTGCCCTCATCCCTCCCCAGGCTCCTCGCCAGCTGTACCTCCCACCTCTAATCTGCCAATACACAACAAAATTTAGGCAACAGAGGCAGAGGCAGTCTGTGGTTGTAATCAGGGTCATGGATCATTCTGGGGCCAGTTCGAGATTGTGAGTAGGGTCAGGGGTCAGTCCATCGATGTGGCCAGGTAGGGCTCAGTCTGGTGTTGTGGGCAGGTCACTCTGGGGCCAAGTCATAGCCAGAGGTCAGTTGATGTTGGGGTCAGGGGGAGCCTGTGGCCAGAGAGACCCAAGTGGTGGGGGGCAGTCTGGTGGGAGTCAAGGAAGAGGAAGAGGGAGAAAAAGGAGAAAACAGGGAAAAGGCAAAGAGGGAGAGGAAGAGGGGCATGAGGAAGAGGAGGAAGAGGAGGAGGAGGAGGAAGGTTGGGATTTATTAGTGCAGAGATAGCAGGTGACAGTGGAGGGATGAGGAGCCCCAAGAGAGTAAAGGTCCTCATGGTGGAGGCCGCTGAGACGTGAGGCGTGGACCAGCATGGTGGAAGCCAGCCCGCCCCTCTTCCAGCCTCAGCTGAGGGCCCACAGGATGTGGAGGTGACCGGCCCTGAGACCCTCCCTCCCTCAAACAGGGGCAATCCTAGAGGCCTCCCTGGCAGAGGCTGCCCTGCCAGAGCCAGGACTCTGGGTTGCTGGAAAGCTGGACAGGGGCGACACCTGTTGGTCAACATAACCGATGACAAGCCTGTGGATCAGCAGAGAGAGAGAGGGAGAGGAACTGAGAGAAAGCAAGAAGAAAAGCCCCACCCCCATCCAGGCCACTGCTAGAAGTCAACTTTCCCATCATCCCACCTGTCCCCAGTCTTCTCAGGTAAGCAGGTACATTCCCTCCAACTGGCCCTTCTGGGACACGGGGGCCAGGCCCTTCAGCCTCCTAGCTGAGTCCTCCAGCAGGGGTTGGGCAAGGGCCAAGGACAGAGGCAAGGTGGCCTTAAGAGTTTAATTGGACAGGCCAGGACAATGGGGGTTCTCCCTTTTGTCAGAGATATCCTATAATTGGGATATACAGATAAGCCTCTTTGCCCAAGATTTGGGGGCTCGGCTCTACCTCAAGACCCTCATTGGAATAGCCCCCCTCTCCTAACCTTCATTCTTCTTAACCAGTCAGTTGGCTTTCAGCCTCAGGAGTGCCCGCTTTTCAAAAGATTTTGTAGACATCTAAGGCCCCAGAATCAGTCTCTTTGCGACCCAGGGGGACAATTAGCCTGTTGTGTTGACGGCTTTCTAGATGTAGTCAATGAAATGGACTCTAGTGTACCCAGAAACTATGACTCTTGGAAATCTTCTGTTGTCGCCCCCCCCCCCGAGCAGAGCATGTGACTTCTTTTTGTCTCCGCACCCCAAGTTGTAGCACACTGCCTTCTCGATTGTAGGTGCCTGAGTTAAATTTCAGTAAGAGGGTGGGGGGCAGCCATCCTGTCTGTCAGGGAGACAGCACTGCCCCCTGGCAGCAGTGGCCGTGGGCTGTCTGCACTGCCAGGGAGCCCAGGAGCCCAGAAGACTCCAAGCCCATGGGACTGGGAGCAGTGCCTGGTTACAGTAACACAGTGGAGAAATCCTGAGGTAGGCAAGCTAGGGAGGAGGAAACAAAGTAACAAAGTAATGGGGGAGGAAACAGTTCTTTATAACAAAGTAACAGAGAAGGAAACAGTTCTTTATAACAAAGTAACTAGTCCCTGGTAGCTGTCTCTCTGAGGTCAAATGCATTATCCATTATCTACCACTAGAGGGACTAGAGTAAAGCTGAGAAGGTGCAGTGTGTGTGTGTGTGTGTGTGTGTGGGGGGAAGGGGGCAGGACAGCTTACATTCTTTCCCCAGACTTGTGAGCCTCACCTTGGGTTCTCCATCCCCATGACTGACTCCCAGTCTCTAGTCCCGGAAAAGTAGTCTCCCAGTAAAGTCCCTGGATTTTACCTTCTGCCTTGACTTGGGGTCTCACACCTCCACAGCCCCACTTTGCACCAGGACCTTGGCAGGGACCAGCAGCTCCTCTGGCCTTGGACGGGGACCTCCTAGATGCCTTCTCTCGCCTCCACCTACTTCTTCCTTCCTTGGGGTCCCCTGAGTGCCTGCTGGGCTGACTCCGGCTCAGATCGCCCTCCAGAGGCAACAAAGATAAATTTCTTTGAACTTCCCTCTCTACATCTGACTTTTTTTTTTTTTTTTTTTTGCTTCCTCTGCTACCATTAAACACATTTATCTGATGCACGTTTAATTTTGTTCTGCACCCCTTTCATTCCAAACATTTCTTGGAAACAACAGATTTGCTGTTGTTCAGTCATTTCCAGTTGGGTCTGGCTCTTTGTGGCCCTTTTGGGGTTTTCTTAGTAAAGAGTCTGGAGCGGTTGGCCACCTCCTGCTCCAGCCCATTTTACAGATGAGGAAACTGAGAGACACAGGGTGCAGGTTCTCACGGCTAAGAAGCATCTGAGGCTTGCATTCGGCCAGCTGAGTCTCAGTGCTTCGCTCCGTGCACTGTGGTGCACATTCAACTGCCCATGCAACAGACTGGGGGCTTTGATTCCCTTACTTAGCATGTCACTCTCTGTTATTTTATTGGATCATTAAGTCCATTTATAGGTAAAGTTCTGGTGTTTTTCTCCATCTCTTTCGTTCATATCACCGGTTTTCTCCATCTTTTCCAGCCGAACATTGCTCCTGCAGTTCATTGGGCTTAAACCCTTTGATGTTAGCTGCTCTCCCGGCTCCCTTATCTGCCCTTTTCTAAGTTCTTTGACTTGCCTTAAATTGATTTGTCTTCTTTCAGTCAGCATTAGATACCCGGTCCTCATTCACTTAAGGGATTCACTTAAAATCTTCCCTCTTCCTTTTTAGTTTTTGGTTTTACTTTTTTCCTCTGAATTTAACACCTCCCCACCCCAACCCCCCCAACATTTCCACTAATAAGTAACAGAGAGAAGGCTCTACCTTCTCCTTTGGAGGATTCTTCCCTTCTGGGAATTCTTTTCTGAGAAGACCCTGGGGCGGGGAGCTGGGCCCCCCTGCTGGGAGAGACCCTTGGGAATGCCGGTATCAGCAGCAAGATGAACACGTGGAACAATAGCTGTCACCAGAGCCCAGCTCCCGGCAGAGCAGCCAAGTGTTAGGTTTCAGGCCCTCTCTGACCTCCTACAGGTGATCTCCCCCCTGCCGCACCTTAGAGCCTCTGGGAAATCTCCAGGACCATTTGGACCTTTGCTGGGGTAGTTCAGAACTCCCTGGTGGGTGGGAGAAGGGGGCCCTTGAGGATAGACTGGGGAGGAGGGTGGCAGTGATAATGGTGCCAAAACCAGCCCCAGAAGAAAGGGAAACGTGGAGAGAACACAGAGCAGGGCAGGAATATGGCAAGGTGGGCACAGGGCAGGCATCGTAGAGGGGCACAGGGAAGGGTGGGCACATGAGAGTGGGTACATGGCAGGTCAGGGTGTGCACAAGGCAGGTAAGGCCTGGGACAGGATAGGCACATAGCAAAGCAGGAGGGGCCCATGACAGAGTGGGCATGTAAGACAGGTCCAGGACAGGGTGTTGACAGAGTAGGGCAGGTGCATGATAGGGTGGGCACAGAGCAGTGTAAATGTGACAAAAGTCAAGTGTCTTGCCCAGGATCACACAGCCACGATGTGTTGGAGGCAGAGCTTGAACCAGGTCCTCATGGCTCAGAGAAGGCTCTCTACCCAGTGCTCCACACTGCCTGCCCAGTCAGAGTGTTCAAGCAAGCACATGGCACTGTTCTAGTGGGAGGCAGAGGGGGTGCTGGGGACAAAGCATAGCGGAAGTCATGGGAAGTGGGAGGAAGCACGAGGGACACAGTCCAAAGACCGACAGGAGACAGAGAGAGAGCGCTCGCACAGGTAGGAACGGGCAGCAAAAAGAAGAGCAGAGGAAGACCAGAAGGACAATACAAAGAGAGAGCAGGGAAGGAGCTGATGAACAGGGGACACCGAGAGGGCTAACGAGGAGAGAGAGCGAGATGAAAGCTGAGAGCAGGCCGCCTGAGACGAGCACTGAAGGAGAGCTCAGACGACAGGGCCCAGGAGAGAGGCAGCCATGTGTTGGTGTCACAAGAGCAGGAGTCGGAGGGAGGGAAAGAAGCCAGAGCAGAGAACAGGACTGAGAGGATGGTCAGAGAGGGAGAGACTGAGCAAGAGAGGAGAGGAGCTGTCGACTGGAAAGCTGCGAGCACGACCATCAATCCAGAGACCAGAGGCAGGGCAGAAAGGCAGAAAAGGGACTATGAGAAAGAAAGAGACCCACATCAAATGAGAGAAAAGGGGAAAGAGCCAGCAGGCCATAAGCAGCTGTCATGATATAGGATGATGGGGACAGTCGAAGGACTTGAGAGACAGAGACGAGAGAAAGGGAGGGGAGGAGGGGAAAACAAAAGGAAAGCAGAGAGAAAGTGGGCAAGAAAAGGAAAGGAAACAGGAGAGAGAAGAGAAAGAAAGAGGCAAAGGTGAATAGAGTAATGACGTCATGAGCATAGACAGAGACTTAATAAATGCTGGTCATATGGTGCCAGCGCTTGAGAAGTTCCACAGCACAAGCAGGGTGGTCTCTGAGCTCGGGGAAGGGACAAGTGGTCAGACGGAGAAGACCCAGGAAGACCCTGAGACAAAGCTCATCTCCTCATGCAACGTCTGGTCCCATGCCGGAGAGAGAGGGGCCATTGGACTTCCAAGGTCTTTAAGCAGGGGAAGCCTAGCCTGCAGGCCCCAAGCAACGCAGCTGCGGGCCCAAAGGCCATACTCCTCACTGATCCCCAGTTGAGAAGCCTCCCAGGAGCTCAGATGAGCATGACCAGATGGAGTTATCTGCGTCCTCCCCTCCCTATCCTACTGGACATAGCTGAGGGCCTGGGTCAAGCAGCGCCCTCCCCCCTGGTGCACGTACAAGCTCAGTTAGACTGTCCCCATTTTTGTCTTGTGGAAAAGCCCCCTCCCTGGGACACCACTGCAGCATCTGAGATTGTCTCGGGAGGGGGGCAGAGTGGGGAGATGTCCCCACAACCCTCAGAGATCCGTGGACAAGTCCTCTCAGGACTTCAGGTCCAGAAGGCTCAACTGCCCGATTTGTTGGCCAAGGCAGGCGAGGGCCCTGTCACCTGCCCTCCTGCACCAGTTTCAGAGGGAAGCGTGACTGCAGGAGGGCCAGCACCAGTGGTCCTGGTAGAAGAAGGAGCTCCTCCATTGCCACCTTTGCCTGGGTTCACCAGTATGGCACCTGCATCAAAAGCTATATTTAAACGTTGCTGAAGCTCCGGCTATTGGACTCTGGACCGTCCCTTGGCAAAATTCTAGAACTAGGTTTTGAATAAGAATATTTCAATTTCATTTTTCTCAGTTAAATGGAAAAGCAAGTTGAACATCAGCTTTCATAATTTTTGAGTTGCAAATTCTCTTCTTCCCTTCCTTCCCTCCCCCTCCTTGAGAAAACAAGTCCTTTGCCAATGATTGTACACAAGCAGTCACGTGAAACCTTTCCGGGTTAACCCCGTGGCAAGAGAAAGCAAGACCAGAAACACAAAACCCCAGAAAAATAAAGTAAACAAATGGCTTCTAGCCGTGCCAAGATTCCATCGGTTCTGTCTCTGGACAGACCTTGGGATCGCTTGCTCGCCAAGACTCCTGAGAGCAGCGAAGTCGACCACAAGTCCGCATCAGGCAATGTTGTTATTGCTGTGAACAACGTTCTGGTTCTGTCCACTTCACTGCATCAGTTTATGTCGGGTCTTCCCAGGATTTTCTGACGTCATCCTGCTTTGAAGCAGGATGACATCAGAAAACCCCACAGCCTGTCTGGCTGTTCCCGAGTGATGGGCGCCTCCCCGACTGCAAATCCCACAAAAAGTTGTTATAGTTCTGTTGGGACAGAGCCGTTTCGTTTCTCTTTGATCTCTTGGGGATCATGGTTGTTGTCCTCTGCCCCTCAAAGAGGACCAAAATGCATCTCCGCAGTACAGTGGAGTTACAATGTGTCTGACTGTGGCTGACAGGATCAATCCGAGCTCAGAAAGCGCTTCCACAGGTCGGACATTTATAGTCCCTATGAACCTTGGGGGGGAAGGGGGAGCTGATGAGGTTAGGATCCCCTAGGTTCCCGGTCAGAGAACCAAAATGATGAGGTTAGTGGCAGTCAGAGAGTTGTTAAAGTCCCCTTATGTTCAGCACAGGTTCTTCATGAAAGAATTCACATGGGAGGGGGATACAGAAGCCGACATAATGGATGGACCAAGCTCCCAAAGGTGACGAGAGCAGGGGTCTGACCTTGACAAGAGGGTCTTCCTCAGATGCTGAGACCAGAGGGAGCAAAGGGAGATTCATGGGGGAAGGAGAGGGCAGTGGTGAGGGCTGGTCAGCAACACCCTGAAGAAAGAAGGCATCTGGACAAGGGGAAGGCGCTGATAAGGAGCAGGCAGGGCTGGGTAAGTTGGGGCAGAACAGAACATGGGCAGCAGAGATGTGGCTACATTGGTGAGAACCGCCCACGGCATTGTGGGCAGAATCCCTAGGGGATCCCAGAAGAAGATACAAGATAGGCCAGGAGGAGATGGGAAACATAGAGAGGGCACTGAGTGGGCTGAGATCCAGCTATCCCAGGTAGAAACCACAATTCTAGGAAGGCTGAGGCAAGGGCTGGCATGGAGAGAAGGAGGCACAGCCGGGGACGGCAGCACAGCATCCAGGTGCCCCGCCCGCTTGAGCACTCAATCGGTGGTGCTTGATGATGAGTTCCGCCGTGAATAAGCACCTCAGTAGTAAGTTGAATAGTTGAATAGATAATGTATGGCACGCAAGTAGGCATAATAAATGCTGGTTCTTACTGTGTGTACCGGCAGGAACATGCCAGGCCAAAGGGGCCTCCCCGCCAGCATAGTAAGTCCCCGATGCCCGGGGGCACAACCTTTCTCAGCGTTAATTCCTCTTCATCTTTCTGCCAGGATTTCTCTGCACCTTTGTTTCTGGACAGTACTGCTGACAAGGTGTTAACTCCCTGGAATTGATAGAAACAATGCTTAGAAGTTTACACCTTTGAGAGTTCTACAGCTCACACGGTAGGGTTCTGAGTCTGGGAGATTCACATGTTACACCTCCACAATCCCACCTCTCTCGGAGGGAGGAGTCAAGCTTTGGGTTCACCTTTAGAGATCATATATAAGGAGCTCTCAGAGCCTCAGCAGGAGTAAATGGAAGAGATTGAAAAAGCAGGAGTAAAAGTGGTGGTAAGAGACTGCCGTCGAGCAGAACTGGGGATTCAAGAAGACGAGGCTGAGGCTGGCAGAGACAGAGGTAAAAGAACTAGCAACGAGAGCTCTTGGGGCAAGAAAGCTAATGGACTGTGCGGAAGAGACAATAAAGGATGTGAACTTTTTTTTAACATCTGTGGCTGGATTTGAGTGATTATTATATTGACCTGGAAACTAAGGCTGCCTCAGAAGTCCCCAAGAAATCTGCACCTAGAAAATGATTATATTTTTAGAAAGAAAGGAACCCCACACCTTCTTTACCTTTCTGGAACTCTTCTCGGACCTTTCTTTTCACCATGGACCTTGCACTGAGGAAGTCAGCCTCAGCAAAGGACAACTTCAGGGCCAATAAACTTCTTTTGCCAGATGCGTGACTTTTGTGTTGGTAAATTCTTTTTTTATGAGGATCTGCGCCGACCAGAGGGGTTCCCACAACTCCCTGCCCTGCGCCAGCCTCCTCATTTTGGTTCCCTGACTGGGGAGTCAGGGATCCGAAACTCGCCACCTCAGCAGGGTTCTGGGTGGGGAAGAGGAAGTCTTCTCCCTTTCTGCTGATTTAAATGGGCCTTTCATGTGCTTGCAGGCTCATGGGGTACATGGAAGAAAGAAAGGGCACGGCGAAAGCCAAAGGGGAAATGACTTGGGCCCTCGGGAGCCCTTTCCAAACTGTGCCTGGAGGGTGGGTGAAGGATCTCCCCTCAGCACCCCACCCTACTCAGGAGACTGGAACCCTGGGAGGACCTTGGGCTGAGCCTGTATGTAGCTCTGGAGGGCCTGCCCTTTAACCTCTGACACTAGGCCAGAGCAGCATCCTGGTCACCCAGTTTTACCCTGGCTCGGGGGTTCGGAGAACTCTTCCCGAATCACAAAAGAGCATCCCCCTAAACCTACAGGTCTCATCTCAGACCACCGCCCCAGTAAATCAGGAAAGCGAAATCTTGGGAGTGACACCCGAGCCTCTGGAATAACGGAAAGGACCACATGGAGGCATCCTGGCTATTGCAGGTCAGCTCCAAGGAACACATTTGACCCTCATGTTTCCTGGGAATTTGTGCTCCTCCCTCAGATGTTCCTGGATATTCTGTGACCCCTCAGGGCCTGAAACTGCTTTTCCTGGGACTCCTGAAACACTGGAAACGGAGCTGGATAGGAGGAGGAAATTATTGGGGTGCTCTCTTCCCCACCCGAGTTTTAATTCGTGCTACTGTGCTTTTTCCAGGCTTTGCCAAACATCCCCAGGATGAGAGCTCTGCTCTAGTATCATCTCTCCAGCTCTCTTGGTGCTCCCTCTATGGGTTCCCACAGTGGAGGGATAACTCCTCCCTCAGGATACAAGAGGCCGTGTGTGGGAGCAATAGGGGCACTTGGCGGATCTGTTGAGACCAGCTAGCCCTCACACGTGCGACCTGCCCGGCATTACCAAGTATTTCCCCAGGGTCGCCATCTGCACCCTGGATTACCCACCATTCGTGCAGCCCCTCCCCTGGCGAGTAACTTGAACCTGCCCCCTCCTTGTTTTCTTGCTGGCAAAGCTGTCCCACCACATATGTCAGCACCTGTCACGGGAGTACCCAGACTGTCTCCCACTTGATGGCCCATTCGTCCCAGGTGTTGGGACACTGACTCCTAGAAAGGCTGCAGAGGTAGTGAGTGCCAACCGGCTGCCACCGGGCACAAGTTCATCTCAGCAACCGGACTGGCTACTGCCAAGGAGTTAAAGGGTCACTACCCCCCTGTGTGAAATGCAAAGTTGGAGTTTCCACAGTGTTGCCGGCCTCGAGGTCGTGCGGGGACAGTGGAGTGCCACTGACCCAGAGATTTTCACAATGTGACAGGTTAGAAGGTTAAATTCCACAGAACAAGAAACTTTTGGGCAAAACAAGGGTGGGGGCCAGGAAGGTACAGATTGGATTCAGCCAATCAGAAAACCACAAATTTAAGATAATTGTGTCGTCAATCAAAACACGTTGGGGTCAATGACCTGCTCTGACCAGATCTGCTGGGCCGGCTTACTGGCCAAATGGAACGTAAACGCTTACCTCAGGAGGTTCTGCCATTTTTGAACATGGGATGTGTATGATGAGGGAGGGGAAACATGTTTTGAACATATTTAGGGACACGTGTAGTGACGGATCAGAAAGATGTAAAGAAAGCCCAAAGAGGGACCGGAAGGTCCTGCTCTCGAGAAAGGGAGGGGTGGCTCCCTGTAGCCAGTCAAAAGGTTTCCTGCCTGCTTGCCCGGCTCCCTCTTCTCCTCTCTGGGGAAGAGGAGCTGCTGCTTCCTGGCCAGAACAATAGGACATGCGCCAAGATTCCTCAATAAACGTTCTTCCAGTGTGCCGGTCAGTGTGGAGGTGTATTTCTAACCTGTGACTGAGGGGCCATCCCTGAAAGTT
Source organism: Sarcophilus harrisii (assembly GCF_902635505.1). Classification (NCBI taxonomy): domain Eukaryota; kingdom Metazoa; phylum Chordata; class Mammalia; order Dasyuromorphia; family Dasyuridae; genus Sarcophilus; species Sarcophilus harrisii. The sequence continues at coordinate 1,244,394 of NC_045428.1, read as the reverse complement.
GTGGGACGGCGGTAGGTCGAGGTTATCATTGACTGGCTCACGAGGTTGATCAGTGCAAATGATCCCGGGTTGCTACGGCGAGGCATGACGGCTTTCACAAGCACACACTGTGAAGGTCGGCACGAGGGCTCCGTGGCTGTTGCCTTTGGCGGGCAGTCCCAGCCCTGCGCTCCCCACGCCCAGACCCGAGCTCCCGAGGCTAGCGCTCTGCCAGGGGGTCAACCTCCTCATCGATGAGGAAGCAGCACACACGGCCAAGAGTGAGCCCAGCGTTCGAAACTCCCTCTGCTCTCGGCTCCCACACAGCCGGGGATGGCGTGGGGGCTGTGGAGCCCATGTGTACCTCCTTGTGGATCGTGGGCCAAAATGAGCTCAAGCACGGAGGGCCGTGCCCTGCTTGGCGTCTTGCTCAGGAGGCCGAGCCAGGGGAGCACAATCCCCACCCATCTTGCACAAACCTCCCTCCCCTTGCAGGGTGGCTGGCACTGGAGTCAAAGAATATCACCGTGGCCTCCGGGCGCCACAGTGCCCTCCACAGGGGTGTCTGGCGATGCTGAGCATGGGGCGAAGAGCCTGGCCGAAGAGCAAAGCGCCGGACCTCGACTGGCTCTGCTGTTGTTGAGGAAGAAAAGATGGCCCAGCAAGATTAGGGTCCCTCCTTATCACCCCTGCCCCGCTCCGAGGTCTGCGTTTGGTGGGAGGAATTCACCCGCCCCCGCCCCAAGTTCGGGGCCCAGATGTATTCCCTACTGCTGCAGCTGGGGAGTTTCAAAGGGCAGAAGCAAGAGCCGTCTGCTGCTGCCTGACAGGGGCCGAGGAACCCAGCAGGAGTCGGAGCAGAGAAGAGAGCAGCAGGGCACCAGGATGGCAGCAGAGAACGAGGGAAGGTGGTGGAGGTGGCTCCTTTGTGCTTGGCTCCCCACTTCCAAGCAGCAGAACCCCATGGAATCTGCTGCTGGCCTGCAGGGCACTCAAAGGCCACAGGACGGGGATGGAATGGGGGACGTCCCAGGGCTCCCTCAGAGCCCACCAGCAACAAGAAACTCCAAAGTTAGGGTCCCAATGACCAGCTTCCCTCTCACCCAAAGGGGCTGTGGGAAGGAAGAGCAGATGCTGTGGATGGGAGGCTGGAGCCCCGAATCAGAACCTTGGTGAGGGCTGTGCCCAGTGCTGGGCAGGAAGGAGATAATAACAGGGAGCATATTTAGGAGTAGCTAGGATAGATTTCCAGGCCAAGGAACGCATTCAGCATTGGAACCTCACCCTTCACAGCAGAGTGAGACCTAAGGAAGCTTCTCCTTGTGTTCTCTTGGCTCCCTTACCACCTGGACAGCACGGCCTGCACATGGACCCAAGGTAAGTCTCTGGTTAGAACACCAGGGATCTCTCCTCCCGTTCTCCTGCAACCTCTCTGCTCCCAGGAGGCCAGGCTCCTCAGTGTCTGTCTCCATGCCAGTTGGCCCTCCCAGCTAGGCTCTCCCCATGAAGGGGCACATGTAAGAGCTCCCGTTGCCTCCTCTGGGGTTCCTGTTGCCTGCACCCAAACAGAGCCTGCCTTGGGGCAGGGCCCAGGCCTCATGCCTCACTGGCTGGGAGCCACCAAAGGGCCATGGGATGACAGAAACAGGGGAGGAGCAGGGGTTGGAGGCTTGGTGGGAACATGTCCATTGCTGTGCAGAATGCTTGGACTCTGGGGACTGGAGTATCCTTCCATGGGCAGGGCAGTTCCCGCCAGCCTCCACAGCCCGGGCAGTGAGCATCCTCCCCTCCCACACCCTATGAAACAACAGGTCCCTGGGCACCGGCCACAAGAAGGAGCCACAAAGGCAGGCTAACAGCTGAAAGGACCCTGGCTGCATTGACTGAAACCAGTCCCGGAGGAGGGAGGTCCCACAATCCCAGCCTGTTCACTCCAGATAAAAGCCACTTTACCTCAGCAGTAGTACTTCCCCAGATACAGTTTCTCAAAGTAAGATTTGTCAGAATGTGAGAGCAATCTTGTGCTGAGCTTTCCCAGAGTAGAGCAGTTGGGGTTGCCTCGGGACGGGGGCGCCCTCCTTGGTGGTTAGCATGTGAGCTCAGCTGGGAGACTGACCACTGAGCATATGATGGAAACCCTGGGTCAGCCATAGGGTGGAAAGCCCACGACAGCTCTGAGTCCTGGGATCTACAGCGGAGGAGAACTACTGGCACCAGGAGGAGCCCCTCACAGAGGCTGCTCAGGAACACCATAGCAGATCTCAGGTGGCCTCATCCAGGGTCGGCTGCTGTGTGGGGTTGTTTGGGAGAGGGGTAAGAAAGGGCAAGTCTGGCCCCGACTGAGTCCCCAGACCAGCTGCCTCTGGAGAAGATGCTGGCCAGGGGGAGAACTTGGGGGAGCTACACGGGTGTGAGTGAGGCATGGGTGTCTCTGTGTGTGCACATGGAGCACGTTTGCCTGTGTGTGTACAGGTGGATCCCTCCACCCCTTTATGCTTCTGCTTTTTAATGCCTCTGCTATTCACCTTCTGTTTTAGGAGAGTTCATCCCAGTACTGTTACTGATTACCAGCTTTGTATTCCCCTCATTCCTATTTTTCTCCCCTGTATATACTTTTGTCCTCTCTTTCCACCCTGTCCCTTAGTCATATTTTTTTTTTTTTTTTTCTGAGGCAATTGGGTTAAATGGCTTGCCTGGGGTCACACAGCTGGTAAGTGTTAAGTGTCTGAGACCAGATTTGACCTCAGGTTCTCTCCTGACTTCAGGGCTGAGGGACCTCCACTGTGCCACTATACTAAATTTCCTACCATCCCCCTTTCTCTTGGTAGTGTTTTTAATCCCATTTCTACCAACTACTTTTTCTTCTATCACCCTTTCCCCTTCTCTTACCCTTGTCCCCTAATTTCCCTTCCCTCTTATCCGTCGTTTCCTTTTCTTTTACTACTTTCCTCCCTACCTTTCTTTACTAGAATTAGATAAATGTCTCTGGCCAACTGAATATTTTTATTCCCTCTTAGAGCCAAAAGGCTTGAGATCAAGCCAGACAATGTTTATCCCTCTCCTCCTTTCCCGCCCAGTTGTGGCCAGTCTTGCCCTCTTCTTGTGATCTAATTGTCCCATTGTAACTCCCTTTCCTCTTCTTCCAGTTTAGACCTTTTTTCTTTGATATCATCATATCAAGAGTCCATTCATTCATCCTTCATCCATGTGGTGCCCCTCTCTACACCAGTGACAGTTTTCAAGAGTTACAGAATTATTTTTCCCATCTACAGATGAAAACAGTTTGATCTTTAAATAATATACATATTTTCCCTGTTTTCTATGCTTCTCTTAAGTTTTGCATTTTGTAGGTAAAGTTTTCTGTTTAGTTCTGTTTTTCCCAATAATGAAATGATGGAAAGTCTATGACTTCTTTAAAGTTCATCTTCTTCCCTGAAAATGATGCTGGAGTCTTGCTGAACAGTTTCATTCACTGGTTTGGTCCTAGTGCCTTTGCCTTTACAGCATGTAAGGTATTCAGGCCCTCTGATCCTTTGTGTAGAAGCTGCAGATCCTGGGTAATCTTGCCTGTTGCTCCCTTGACATTTTGAATCGTTTTTTGTCTGGCAGCTTGCGAATTATTTTTTTCTTGAGATTGTAGTTCATGGAGCTTTGCAGCAGTCTTTTCTTAGGGTTTTCTTGGGGAATTTCTTTCTGAAGGAGATCAGCTGGATTCTTTCAATGAATATTTCCTCTGTGTTCTAGAATCTAGGAAGTTTTCCTTATTGATTTGCACAGGAATGCCTTCAGACTCTGTTTTTGGTCAGGGCCTTCAGAATGGAGGCCAATCATTTTGAATTGTCTCTTCTGGATCTATTTTCCAGGTCCAGCTGTTTTGCCAGTAGGTATTTCACATTTCTTCCATTTTGCCATTCCTTTCACTTTGTTTGACTGATTCTTGCTGTCTCACAGTCATTAACTGTTGCCTTGTTCTAGCTTATAATGTGTGATTTAGGGTTAAGCTTTGTATCTTTTTGCCATTGGGTTAATTTCTACTTTTTAAGGAGTTCTTCTTTTCTACAAACTTTTTTCAACCCTTCCAAGCTGTGGCTTGCTTTCATGGCATACCTTTCTCAATTTTTACTCTCGGTTTTAAAGACAAAATAAAGTTGTTGGTTTTTTTTTTTTTTTCTGAGCACTTCCAAGAAACCTTGTTGGGCTTCAGACCCATTGCCTCGCTCTGATTCTGTGTCTCCTCATCTGGAGTCTATGTTTTGGTCCCTGTCCTTACAGTAGCTTTTTTATAATCAAGGTTCTTTTCTGTTTCTTGTTCATTTTCTTGCCTTTTCTTTTAGCATTTCCTCTTATTTTACTTTTAAGGTCAAACTCTGCTCCTGGGGTAAAGGGATCCTATCCCAAGCAGCTCTGAGCCTTGTCTTTGAGCACAGGGGCCCCTTGTGTTTGTAGGGGGTAGCTTTGCCTGTTTTTTTGTTTGTTTGCTTGTTTGTTTGTTCAGGAAATAGCCTGGTTTCCCAGAATTTATCTTCTTTTTCCAAAGCATCTGCCAGGATGATTTTTTTTAATTTAATAGCCTTTATTTACAGGATATATACGGGTAACTTTACAGCATTAACAATTGCCAAACCTCTTGTTCCAATTTTCGCCTCTTACCCCCACCCCCTCCCTAAATGGCAGGATGACCAGTAGATGTTAAATATATATTAAAATATAGCTTAGAATGCACAATAAGTATATGACCAAAACATTATTTTGCTGAAAGAATCAGACTCTGAATTGTTGGCACAGTGGCTTGTGAAATCAAAGATGCAGGTGTGCATAAATATAGGGACAAATTCAATGTAATGGTTTTAATGATCATCTCCCAGGGTTCTTTCTGGGTATACTTCTGGGTTCAAGTTCTGCTCCACCCAGAAATGATTTGGTTGATCTGGTTGCTGAGGATGGCCTGATCCATCAAGAACTGGTCATCATCTAGTATTGTTGAAGTATATAATGATCTCCTGGTCACTGCTCATTTCACTCAGCATCAGTTCAGAGCAAGTCTCTCCAGGCCTTTTCACCAAAGGAAATCCGCATCCTGTTGGTCATTTCTTACAGAACAGTAATATTCCATGGTACGTCATATACCACAATTTATTCAGCCATTCTCTCCAACTGTGGTAGGAATGTTTCAGTTTCCAGTTTCTAGCCACTACAAAAAGGGCTGCCACAAACACCAGAATTTATCTTCTGAGCTGGAACTGCAGGCTGCCCCACTGATCTGCTCCTCTCCTGAGCCAGGATTGAGGGTCTCAGTTGTTGATTGGCTATAATTAAGATCCTCTTATTAGCTTTCCCAGAGTCCGTCTGAACTGGGCTGAACACCCTTTTCGCTCCAGTGAAGCAGACCTTCCTTGCCATTTTTCCAATCTATCTTGAGCTGGAGAGGAGTTTCATTCCATCAGATTCCTTTCAGAGACTTGGGTTCATGTGGTTGTCAAGGGAATCTGGCTTTACTCCCCACATGAGTGCCCCTTAAGGAAGGATCCTGAGCCTGCTGGCCCTTTCCCAGCCCTCCCCAACTTGGATCAGTGTGTGTGTGTGTGGTGTTTGTTAGGGGCCAATAATTGGGGTGCAGATGCAGGAGTCTAGGACCCAAGTGGTCACACCACCTCCACCCCACCTCCTGGGAGAGTCAGGACAATTTGTGTGATCTAGGAGCTTGATTCACTTCATGCTGTTGCCTCAGTTCTCTCATCTGTCAAATGAGCAAGACAAGGAAATGGCAAACCCCTTCAATAGTGCCTGCTGCGTGGGGGCACTGCCCTAAAAGCTTTGCAATGATTGTGTCATTTAAACCTCACAACCACCCTTGGAGGGAGGTGCTGACCTCAGGCCCCAGATTTCTGGACTAAAAAAAAAAAAGCCATCCCAAAGGAAAGGGAAGCACAGAGAGATGAGAGCGGGTCAGACTCCAAAGCAGCTGCTTGCTGTTTGTCCGACTTGGGAGCTGTGGGCATCAGCTCCTGGGCTTCCTTTTCTGGCTGTTCGCCACGGATTCTCCCTTGACTTTGCAGGCCACAGTCCCGAGTTAGCCCACAGCTCCGGTGCTGGCTCAGCTCCTCTGAGTCAGACCCACGGTCACACTGGGCCCCAACCCCCAAGGCTGCCCAAGAGCGCACTGGGTCTTTGGCTGCCCAGCCGGAGCTTGGGCCCACTAAGCCCCCAGCCCCTTTGCACAACAGCTGCAGCCTCCTCCTCCTCCACCACCTTCCCTGGGGGAGGCTGCTTTGGCTTGTTTCTTTTTCTGGGTTTTCATTTCTGTGGATTCCGTCTCATGCTCTAGCCCGTCAGGGCCTTTTCGGACCCCAATTCTCTCGAGCCGCGTGCCGGCTCTGCCTTCCAGCTTTGGGCCATCTCTGAGCTGAGCCTGGATCCCTGAGGCACTGTCTCGGAGAACAGGGGGCATCCCCTCCCAAAATCTTGGCCAGGATTGAAGCCAAGCCTCTGCGGGGCATTGCCCTCCCCCCCCCCAGCTGAACAAGGCTTTCTGGAAAGGGCAGGAGGCTGAGTGGGCACCGGCTGCCCAGGATGAAGCTGGCCTGGCTCTGGGGAACCCCGCCCCCCTTTTGTCCTGCCATCCCTTTAATGTTCCGACACAGGGCTCTCCCAGCACCTGAGCCTGCCTCACTGAGCTCTCTCACTGGCAGTCATCTCTCTTCTCTCCCCACTTTGGAACATTGGGACCTTCGACCCCTCTCAGTTTGGGGACCTCTCCCATTCTCCTTCACCGATCACCTGCCTCTTTCAGACCCAAGGGTCTGGGGACCTGGAATAACCCAGGGCGGCTTATTTCCTCTCCACTGCTCTTAGACTCCACCCACACCCTGTAGTCAGTCTGCCTCTGCCTTTGCCAGCACAGGGGCTATTTTCCCTGCCAAAGAAAACAGAAAGAAAATCAAGGGGCCAGAGCCAGGCTTCTGGCCGGAGCCAGAGGCATTCTGGGGGCCGACCCCTCTAACTAGGACATTCTTGGATCCACGGTCCTAAAGCCCCTTCTCCCTTTTAGTCCTGGCTCCTGACTCAACCACTCCCCAGCTTCTGGGACCCCTTTCCTTCTGGCCTGCACTGGGGGAGTGAATCCATCTCCTCCAAGGGGGAGGCCCAGTGGTCTTTGGCCTCTGCCTTTCTCTGTGCTAAAGCATCCCTTGGCTGCCTCTTTCTCTCCCTGTTCCCCTTTCCCTATCCAATCAGTTGTGAAGTCTTGAGTCTTCCTCAGCCTCTCCCTCAGTCTGCTTCTGCCCACTCCCCCTGTGACCAGTGGCCTGATAATGGGCGTAATTCCTTTCCCCTGGGCTCCCGCACTCCCCTTCTCATTGTCCTCTCTGACTCTTGCCACCTTCTGCTCGGCTGCCAAATGAATCGGCCTTGTCTGCCCCGGGCTCCGCTGCCCCAAGATCAGATGGAAATGCTCCAACGAGTGCTGAAAGCCCCCGCGGTCCGTCCCGTCCCCCTCTGCTGAGCCGCCTGCACACGCCTGGCATTCCCATGAGTTCGTCCCTGCCTGTCTTTGGGCTGAACATTTGCTTTTATACCGAAATAAAGGTGGAGGCCAGTGGCCAGGGAGGAGACTCTGCCCTCCCTTTCCACACACTCTGGCCCCCTTCAATTTACCTGAGGGGGGCCCCTCCCAACCCAGGATAATAGGGGAGGGGAGACCAGCCTGCTCCCCCCCCCCCAGACACTAGAGACCAGACTCTCTTTCCAGCCAGGAGGACGGCCTTCAGTGTATTCAACTATCTTTGAAGATACAGATGGACGTCAGGTAAAATTGCCTCTCAGCTCCTGGGGGGTTTCTTGTCCTGACTCCCCAGTGACAATCCCTGGATCCCCCCTTGGGGCATGGTGCGGTGCATGGTATCTGCGCCCCCATAAGCTTCTCTGACTCCTGACGTTGGTGGGAGGAAGCCTTTCCTGAGCAGACTCAGCCCCGTTTTCCTGGGCTCCTGGTTGGCTCCTTCCTTAGCCGAGGTTCCTGGGAGTAACCCAGCTTACACCCGGGGGTCCCCTCGGCAACTGAGCCCTTCTGCCTGGAGTCCGGTGCAGGCAAAGCAGGACCAGGCTCTACCCTGCTCTCCCCCCACACCCTAGAGCTGTCGGAGGCCACTCTGACGGTCACTTCCCAGCCTGCTTAGTTGGCCTAGAGGTCGCTCAAGGCCGAGGGAGGCTCAGGCTGCTACTGGGGCTCTCCTCTCAAGAACCCTGAGTGGGGGGGCCCTCGTGCCCCTGTTCCCAAGAAGCCCAGGCTCAGCCTGAGAGGAAGGAGTAAAGGGGCATGGGAGAGAAAGGAGGTGGAGGGGGCTTGGAGTCGACTGGGGGACAACGGACTCCCTTACAGACCAGAGATGATGCGCAAGCCCCCAGGCCCGGGAGACTGCCCAGGTGTAGGAGCCTCTTACCTAGATCTGCAGAGGCCGCACAAGTAAGTAGGCTGCCCTGTCTGGGGCCCTCTCCCACCTGCCCCTCCCCCTGCCCAGGGCCTTGGCGCCCCTCCCCCACTGGTGTCCCAGTGTCTGAGGCTGGGCTGTGGGCTCTCCCAGGGGCAGGAGGCAGCAGGAGAGCCACGGGGCTGGGGGCCTCGGCAGGCAGGTTTGTCGCTGTCCTGAGTTCTGGGAGCCAGGCTTGGCGCCCGCCCATCCCCAGGGCCCGGGTTTGCCAGGAGTAAGCAACCACTGGCCAGGACGGTCCCGACTGAGGGTGGCCCAGCTGGCAGGGGCGGGAGGGCGCTGGGACACCCAGACTGGGAATCAGCCTCTGGCCATGGGTCTGAGGGGGGGTCGGGCCTCCAGGAGCCTCTGGAGCTAAGCGGGCCCCTGCAAGGTGGGGGTGGGTAGCCTGAGGACATGGTCAAGGTCATGGCTTTGTGGGCCACAGGTTCAGGGAGCACTTCTTCAGCTCCATCGCTGCCGGGGATCTGGAGGCCGTGAGGGAGCAGCTGCAGGAGATTCTCCGGCACAACCTGAAGCTTAGCGACCAGGAGCTCCGAGGTGAGAAGGGCCGGGGGCCAGAAGCCGCCCCTCCAGGCCCAGCCTCCCTGCCTCATCCCCCTGCTTACAGCCTGCCCCGGGGGAGCAACCCGGCTGGCAGAAGGCCCTCAGTGTGGCAGTGCCCTAAGGGTCGGGTCCAGCAGAAGGGCCTGTCCAGCCAGTGATTCCGGCATCTCCCCCCACAGAGGAGGTCACAGGGAAGACGTGCCTGATGAAGGCTCTGCTGAGGTCTCAGGACAAGAGTGAGAAAGCCGTGGAGGACATGGTCATGCTCCTGCTGCACCACGCCCAGGACTCTGGGGACCTGCCCAAGCTGCTCAACGCCTCCTACACTGACAAGTTCTACTGCGGTGAGTGGGGCTGCCATCTGTGAAATGGGATGGGGGAGAAGCAGAACAGCAAAGTGCCTTTGGAGGGGCCAGAAAGGGAGGAGGGGTTAGGGGGGCCGTTGGGGGCCCGGGCTATCTCCCTTTCCAGTTGGCCTCAAGGGCAAGGGAGGGGAAACTGGGAAGGACCTCCTGGGGTTTAAGGAAACCCTTTGTGGCCCCAGGCCCCTTGCCTTCCCTCCCCCAAGGCCTTTCCGGTGGGGGTGGGGCCCTTGGCCCAGGGCCACCTTGGCTTCCAACCCGGCCTTTTGGAGGATTGCCATTTGGTCTGCCAGGGCCGGAGGGAAGGGCACCCCGGATCCTCCCACCAAGCCCTAGGGGGAGGGGCAAGGCCAAGGTTTCCAGGATGGGAAATGAGGGGCAAAACCCTTAAAAAATAGCCAGCCAGGCGGGTTCTGGGAAGGGGAAGGGTTTGCTGGGGGAGGTTGGGTTGGGGTCTGGGGAAACCCCTTTCCCGGCCCTTCCCCGGTTTCCTGGGCCCCCCTGAATTTCTTCCCTTTTCTTCTGCTCCCACCCTTGGGCCCTTGGGCCCCGCCTTTCCCAAAACCTCCCTTGCCTCCACTCCCGGGCCATGGGCAGCAGGCCTCCTGGACCAACGGGGTTCCCCCTGGGGATCCTGAGCCTTACCGGGCCAAAGGAAGGGGAGTGGTCCCCCATGGGGGCCCCTGGCGGGGCGGCCCCTCCGACCAGGGTTGAACACCACGGGAGGCCTAAACGCCCCCCAAGGGAGGGGGTTCCCACCCGACAATGGGAGGTGGAGAAAGGCTGAAGGGAAGGGCCCGGGGGCCCGGGAGCTTTAGGGGAGAAGGCCGGGGGCAAAGGGCCGGGCTCCCCCGGGGAAACCCTTCTCTGCCCCCAGGGAAACAGGCCTCCCTCGGGGGCAGGGGAAAGCCTGAGGCTGGGCAAAGGTGGGGGGTTGGGGGCCTGTTGGGGCAAGGAACCCCTTGGACCCTCAGCCTCCTTTTAGGAATTTACAGCCCCTCCTGGGTGGAAGGGAAAGGCCTTTGATCCTTACCCCTGGGCCCTGGGCCCTCCCCGGCCGGGGGCTCCCGGGGTCCCCCCCTCCCCCGGGCCTGGCCGGTGCCATTCCCACAGTGCCCATTTTCCCGACCCCCTGGCCCGAGGAGGGAAGATCCTTGAAGTGGCCGGGAAACAAAAAAGACCCAGGAGGGGGCTGGGAAGGGAAACCCTTGGGTTTGAGGGTCGGTGGGCCAGGCCCCTTGGCCCCCTTTGGTGGTCCCCGGCCCCCAACCCCCTGTGCTTTTTGGGGCCCTTGGTTCCTTCCCCCAAACCTCCCGGGCCCTCCCGGAAGCTGGTTCCAGGCATTACCAATTTGGTTTCCCTTGGGAGTTTGACCAACCGGGAAGAAGGTTCCAGGAAGGTGGGGCCATGGGGCCCATAAGGGAGGGACCCTTGGGGATTGGAAGGGCCGAATTCCCCTCAAAGGCCTTCCCCCAAGGGGTGGGGGAGGGAGCTGGGGTGGGAGGGGTTGGGGAGGGCGGAGACCAAGGTGGGGCCGGGGAAGCTTGGGGGGGGACGGGCGGGAGGCCCTTTCTGCCCCAACCCCCACGGCTCCAAGTAAGCCCCTGGGAAGGTTCGCCCCCAAGCCCGGGAGCTCGCGGAGTCCCCTGGGTTCCTTGGGCATCCAACCCGCCCTTCCCTCGGCCCCGGGCTTTTAGGACCAAGCCCGGCTGGGACGGGGTGGGGGCCCGGGACCTCTCCCTCCTGGGTTGGGCCCCCCCCCGCCTGGCCCAGGGCCCTCCCCTCCCGGCCCTGGGCTGGACCTCCCCAACCTCCCTCAATGGGCCAGAGGGGAAGGGGCCCACTGGCTTGGGCCCGGGCAAAGGGCCCGGGATGGGGACAAAGGGGACCGAAACCCGGCCTGATTCTGGGAGGGCCCTGGCCCCAAGGCCTGGGGGAGGGGCCCTAAGGGGTGGTGCCGGGGGCTTGTTCTCCCAGGGCCTGGAATCAAACTGGTGAGGCCGGCCCAGTCAGGCCCTTTCAAAAGATTTCCAATGTTGTGGTTTGGGGTAAGGGTGAAGGTGGGCCCCCAACAGGTGGGAGGGACCCGGGCCAAGGGCCCAGGGGGCGGGGTGGCCGGGGCCCTGGGGTGGGGGCCCTTGGAGGGGGCTGGGAAAGGAGGGGGAGGGCCCGAGGGGGGGACCCAAAGAAAATGTCCAAGGAAGGAGGAAGAAGGAGGGGGGAGGGGGGGGGAGGAGGGAAGGCTAAGGAGGGGGAGGGGGAGCTGGGGGGAATTTGGGGAGGAAAGGGAAGGGGGAAGGAAGGGAAGGGGGGGGGAGGAGGGGAAGAGGGGGGGGGGACTCCCGGGCCCCCTTGGAGGGGTGGTCCCCGGCCCGGAAAGGCCAGCCTCCCTGGCAGGTCCTTTGGGTGGGCCCAACCCCTGGGAAGGCCTTGGGCCCTTTCTGGGGGCCCTTCCCGGGGCCCGGGGTGTGGGGGCAGGGGCCCCTGGGCTGGGCCAAAACTGGCCTCAACCCTGGGGGCCCAAAGTACCGGGCACACACCGGGCCTGGCAAAGGTGAGGCACTTCAGCCGGGCCCTCCGCCGGCCTTTCCAGGGCTTAAGAGGTTGGGGACGGGTCTTTCCTCCCTCCCCCTGGGTGGGTCTTAAAAGGGGTTGGAAGGAGGGGGGGCCTGGGGGGCCTGGCCAAGGAAGGGAGGAAGGGGGCAAGGGGGGAGGAAGGGGAAAGGGAGTTGGGAATTTGGGGAGGGAGGGAGGAGGGAAGGGGGAGGGGGGGTGGGGGAAGGAAACTTTTCAAAAGGCCCGGAGCCACCTGGGGGTCCAGTCAGGCAAAGGCACCTTCTGTCCCAACCATTGCCTCTCCTTTGGGGGTCCTTGGGCCAGGAGAACCTCCCATGAAAATAGCTTAAGTGTTGGGTGGTTTTCCTGGTCCTTCTGGGGTTAAGCCAACCCCTACAGTGGTTCCTCCAGGGTGACCCACCAACCCTCCAATACCACCCCAGACCTCCCCACTTCCCCCCCCCCTCCCCCCCTGCCCCTCAAGGCCCACCCAGGGCACCCACCTCCACAAGCCCACAAAGGGACCCAAGGCCAAACCTCCCTTTCCACTGCCCAACTTCCCCACCCTTTACACCTCTAAAAACTAAGTCACCTTCAAGGGACAATTTCCACCTTCCCCAACTCTGGCCCTCCAAAAATCCGGCCCTCAAGAATTCCCAATTCCATTCCTATTAGGACCACCAATTAACCCTTCCCAAGGGACCTCCCAAGCCTCACAACCACACAACCACAACCTCACAACAACTCACACACACACAACACTCCCACACCTCACACCCTCACACCTACACCCAGCCACCACCTGATTCCTTCCAAGGCCCATCCACCCCCCCATTTCCCCTCCACCACGAACCACTAATTCCTTCAACCACCAACCTCCCCCACCCCAGCCACAACCTATTTATTACCGGCCAACACATATACACACCCATTACACACACACTAAGGGGGTCTCCATTGCTCCCAAACTACCTTCTTCCCATTAAAGGGGGCCAAGATAAGCTGGTTGATAGGCTGAAGGGGCCCAGCCTGGGGGCCCGGCTGCAGGACCCACTGTTCGGGTCCCAGCCCTTGGGGCCATTTCTGTGCTTGCAGTCGGTTAGTAAACATCAGGTGCCTCCATGATCTCAGGGACCATGCTAAAGGCTGGGGTTCAAAAGGCAGTTGGAGGGCCCAAAGTCCAATAGGGAGGAATTAATTAACAAATAAAGATGGACAAAGCCGGCTTCAAACCAGGATCGCCAGGAAAGTAATTATGAGGTGGGGGAGGGGGAGTGTTGATAATTCAGTGGATAATGACTGGGAAACAGTTAAATCCAGCACCCTTAGCACCAAGGCCCCGGCCTCTTGCCTAACAGCCCTGCTGATCAGCTCAGGGAGCCAAAGGTTTACCTAGATCAAAAGATTCGTGTTGGGGGTCAGGGGTCAGAAGGAAAAGGAAGGGGCAGATAATGGCTTTTGAATGCCAACAGGTTTTGTATTTTAATTTGCTCCCTGGAGGGAGAAAGGAGGTCTTAAGTTGTGTGTGGTGTGGTGTGTGTGTGTGTGGGAAAAACAGAGAAAACCCAGAGAAACAGAGAAAAAATCCAGAGGACAGAAACAAAACCGGAGATAGAAGGCAAAATAGAGAGAGAAAGAGACAGAGAAAACCAAGAGACAGAGACAAACCCAGAGGGGGATCTGGTTATAAAAAAGTCCTTAGTGGCTGAGGGAGGATGGACTGAAGGCCCGAGCAATTTGTGCGATCCGGTGGAGGTTGGGAGGTTCCCAGGGTGGGGGGCCGGAGGAAAAAGGGAGAGGTTGGCAGATGCAAAGATGAGGTAACAAAGGTGAAATAAAGAACAAGAGGTGCTGGCAGTGGTGAAATCAACAGAGCTGTCACCCGGCATTGACAAGGAATAGAAATATTGGATGGGAAGTTGGAAGTGAAAGGGAGAAAGGTTCCAAATGAAATGAACCAAGAGTGGCCACAGGTGAAATCGACAGGATCTTTAAAAGCTGGAATTGACCAAGAAATAGAAGGGATATTGATTGAGAGATGCTGAGAGATGCAATTGGGGGCCGCCAACATAATTGGATAAAGGGGAAAAGAGCCAGGTTTCCGGGGCGTGGGGTGGGGGTTGTGCTGGGTGGAAAAGGGAAGGTGGGAGGAGGGTTGAGGGACCGGAATGACATCGGGTTGTGGATGTGATTCAGGAAAATCGGCCCCTTCCATGCTGATGGCGGTTCTTTTACAGCCCCCTCGGCCCTGTCCGGTCCGTGTCCGGGGCCCGACCACTGTCCCCACGATTCCGTGGGGAATGCCCGGTCTCTTTCAAGCTGGGACCCGGCCGGGGACCGTCCGGCCCGGAACACCCAACCCAGGCTTCTTCCTCTTTGTCCTCATCATCTATTTGATTCTCACCTCCGTGCCTCCCAACAGCTGGTCGCCCCTCAAGGGCGAGACTGCCACCGAGGTGTCCCCAGGAACGAGAAAATCTGGCAGGTGCAGGTATCCTCCCCCTGGGTGGGCCCAGGGCCGGCGGGGGCCCTCCCCCAGCGGGGGGCCCCTCTGTCCCGGCCGGGCCCGAGGTCTGCGGACCCAGGGTGACCGGCAGCCGGAGAGCCCCCGAGCCCGGGCAAAGCCTGATGGGCCCCGTTTACATGCAGCCGGAGGCCGGGAGAAAACCACCTGCTCGGCCAGGATCACAGCCAAGGACTCCATCTCAGGCTCCTGGGCTCCTGGGCTCCGGGCCCTGGGCTCTGGGGCTCTGAACAAAGGCTGAGGGACCCTTGCTGTTAAGAGAGCCATCACTTCCCCCTTGGAGGTTCCCAAATGGCCTGGCGCCGGAGGCTCCCGGGAAAAGGTTCTCCGGCCGAAGGTGGGTTTGGGAGCCAGGAAGACGACCTTGAGGGCGTGCTTCGGTAAGGTCTGGGAGGCCATTGCCCACCCCTCCAGTGGCCTGGGAGGGAGGAGCTGCCAAGTGGGGAGGAGGGCTGTGGGCAAATCACTGCATTTGGGAGCCTTTTCTCATCTGTAAAATGGGTGTGGTCCCTGCTCAGTCTTGAACCATGAGCCAGGGCCTGGGGGAGCTGATGGCTGGAAAGGTTTGGGAGGTGGGGGGCTGCCCTGGAGACCCCCGGCCATCCCCACCCGGGCTAACCTCCCTCCAACCCCCCTTTCTTCCTCCTCCTCCAGAGTGAATGAAGAAGAGGGAAAAAGGCAAAATGTGGTTTGTGAGGGGACGGTTCATGGGCATCCATGGGGACCCCCAGTATCTTTCCAGGAAATTGGACAGGGCAGGGAGTGCCAGGTTGGGTCAGCCGGCCCGGGCACTGAGGGCTGGCCCTGCCCGCCCGCCTCCCGTTCCTGGGCTGGCTCTCTGTTTCCCAAGAAATTTGCTCCATCTGCCCCATGAGGAAATGGTCACCTGGCTGGGGTTTGGCCCAACCGCCCCAGAAAGGATCCCGGTGGGCGGTGACCCTTTCAAGGTGGCGGGGCTGGCCCTTTGGTCCCCAGCCCCGGAGGGCAGCCAGGCGTTGTGCCCCTCATTGTAGGGAAGAAGGGGTTTGTAGATCCCCTGGGAGGAATCCTTGGCCACCGCCGGGCCCTCAGGGGCACCCGGGCCTGCCCTCAAGGCCGGACGGTTGGAAGAAACACAGGCCACCAGTCTCGAGATGGCGCCCAGCTCCTGCTGCTCCCGAACAGCCGAGGGGGGAAGGGGCCAGCTGCCCCTTCAGGAAGAGGGTGGAGAAAGGGAGGGGGCCAGAGGAAGGGGGCTTTGCATGGAGCGCCAAGGAATGGATAAGGCCAAAGGTGAAGGAAGAGGGTCCATAAAGGACTGTTTCATTTTTAAAAACCTTAAATGCCGAAACTTGGCTGGAGACACTGGCAAAACGGCTTTTTTGTAATTAAAATTAAATTTTTGTTTTGTCCTAAGGTATGGAAATAAAACGTTCTTCCCTGTCCTGGTTCCAGGAGTCAGAAGGGGCCGGTTCAAAATGTGGCTTCAAACCCTGGCTGTGGGATCCTGGGAAAATCATGGTGCCTTCTGTCTGCCTCAGTTTCCCCATCTGTGAAATGGTTCTGGAGGGGATCAAATCAGATAGTAATTGTAAGGGCTCAGTGCCTGACACAGGACAAGGTGAAATAAAAATCAACCATTTTACAGCTGTTTTGATGGGGGACCCGAGGAAGCCGCTTTTTGGTCTGTTCCACCCCTTTTTGGGAGGGATTTCCTGTCCCCAGTTCAAAGCTGGCCCCCTCCCTTCTTGGGAACCTCTGGGGGCCCCCACTGCCTGGCCACCACCTGCAGGCCAGGCGGAGAAGGCCCGGCTGCCCTTGGCCCCGGCTTTGTCCTGTTGCCCCTCCTGGGCCTCCCAGTGGGCCTTGGGCCAAGGGCTTTTGCCTTTCCAGAAACCCCCCACAGGGAGAACATGCCACGGGCCCCAGGCAGCGGCCTCTGTCCTTCTGCCCCCAGTCTGAGCGTTGTCCGCCCCTGTAGCCCCTTTCGGCTCACGTCCTCCTCTATGCCATCCCGAGGCACCGGTCCTCCCGGCCCCTGGCCCCAGCCTGGCCTGCCCCAAACAGTTTGAGGAGGGCCCCCTTAATCGTCTGCAGCTGGGGTCCTCTACCTGGCTGCATGTGGGGTGGGCCAGGGCGGCCCCTGTCCTCCTCGCTGTGCAACTGGTAAGCACCTAGGCCTGCAGAGCCCCAATTACTGCCCAGGGCTGGGGCTGGTTCCCAGGGAGTCAGGCAAGGCCGTGTGGGTCCCCCCGGGAAAGGGAAGAAATGGCGGGAGAAGCCCGCCCAGCTCCAGCTCCCACGCCCAGGCTTGTGGGAACACCCCAGTCCAGGAACACCCAACTATGGGTTCCCATTTAAACAGCTGGAATAACCCTGGGGGGGTGAGCACGTGTGTGAGGGGAGGGCACAGCGCCCGCCCCGCCCAGCCCACTGGGACCGGGGCCCCTCAGGGTTTCTCCCCAAAGGCCTGGGCCGGGGCTCCGTGTCGGGGGCCTCGCGGGCCCGTGGGGGTGGGGTCGGGCGAGGGGCCTTGGGTGAGGCCGCGTTGGGGCCCGGCCCGCCTCTGCTGCGGGAAGTTGAGGGCCGGGCGCCGTCACTGGAATGTGGTTGGGGTCCCCGCCCCCTCTCCCCACCCCCATTTCCCCCTCCTCCCTTCTCCCGGCGGCCCCAGAAGCTCAGCCCTGACATCAGGCTCCGGGCCGGGCCCAGGACTGTGGGAAGCTGGCCGGGGGCTTTTGGGAACCAGCCGCCACCGCTGGTTTTGCTGATCCCATGTATTTATTTTCACACTGGAAGGACCGGGAAGGGTCCAAGCGGAGAAAGGCTGGGGGAGCCCTGGGGAGGGCAGATTGTCCCCCTCAGGCCTGAGCGGGCACAAACCACAACTGGGACCCAGGGCCGGGGGCCAAGAACGGGAGACTGACGGCGGCGGGGTCCGGTTGGGCAGCCATCTCTACCATCCGGGGGGGGCGTGGGGAGGGGCGGTGGGGTGGGGCCAGGGAGGGGCCGGCCGGCGGGCCTGGGGGCCCGCCCCCCCGAAGAGGCCCCGATACCTCCCAGCGACGAGCGGGCGGGGCCGACAACAGCCGCGGGGTGGGGGGTTCGGGCCCCCGCCCCCCCTGGCCCCGCGAGTTTCCGGGCGTGGGGGAGGGAGGGGCCGGGGAGGCCCGGCCTTGGTCCCCTGCGGGGGAGCGCCAGAGGCTCCTTGAAGACCTCGGCTCTTTCGGGCCTCAGGGACCCGAGAAGGGTCTCCCAGCTGCACTTCCCTCGGGAGGGTTGGAGCCGCCGGTCCCGGTTGGTCCCGTCCCCGGGGACCAGAGGAAAGTTTCCTTCCAGTGCTTCCCTGAAACCGCGGGGCCGGTCCCCAGGGCCCGCCTGGGAACCCCCGGGGACCGCCTGTGGGAGCCCCAAGGGCCGCCCCCCGGCCGTGAAAGAAGGGAAGGGGGGAAAGGCTGGGGGCCAAGCAAGTGGTGGGGAGGGCCCCTCCGCCCGGCCAGATCTGGCCCAGGCCCGGCCGGGGACAGGAGGGAGCCTCGGGTGACGGCCACCCCGACTGCCCAAATCTTTTCCCTTCCTTGCGGACTCCAGCCCGCCCCCCTTCCCAGTCAGAATCCGCCTTTCCCCTTCTGCCCCAGCCCCGGGGCAGGGGGCCCCTTTTATTCCCAAGAGGCTGCCTTGGCCCAGGTGGTTCGCTCCAGTCCCCAAGGCCCGGGGCTGCCGGAGAACCCCCGGGGGGGGAGCCAACCCGCCGGGGAACCCTGGGGGACCCAGAGAACCCATGGGGCACCTGCCTCAGCAAAGGAACCCAGGGGAGCACCAGCCTCAGCCAAGGAAGCCCTTTGGGGGGGCACCTGCCTTGGCTGGAGGGAACTGGGGGGCACCTGCCTCGGCCGGGGGCACCCCAGGGGAAATTGGGGGCACCCACCTCTGCCAGAGAGCCCGGACACCCCCGGCTGGAGGCTGGGAAATTGGCTCAAGGTCGCTTGATTCCTTCCGGGTTCCGGGGTCCCGTTGATGAACCCAGGTTGGTGTTCCAAGGGGTCCAGTTGATCCTTTCCACCTGCAGAAAAAAGCCATCCGGGGAGAGGGCCCCCCTCACTGGCCCTTTTCCCTGTCCCCTCCCCCCCTTTCCCTGGAGTCCCCGCCTGTCCCAAGGGTGCTGGAGGGGTCCCGTGGGACCAGGGGCCCAAAGGAGCCCCTCCGGGTGGCTCCCGGGAGGCCGGCCTCCCAGACGGCCTGGGGTTCCAACAGCCCCCACACAGAAGGCTGTTAGTGCCCAGCCGCCCAGAATCAAGACTTAAAGGGGGAATCCCCCCACCAAGTCCCAAGTCAAGGTATGCTGGGCACAGTGCCAAACACAATGGGTGCTTATAAGCGGTAGATGGGTATTGATTGGATGTAGAGCCTGATGGCGGCCCCCGGCTTATCAGCAGCTCTAGGTTTGGGAGGGAAAGACCCCGGCCTCTGGGATTTAAAACTTGCCATCTGACAAAAATTGCCAAAATTAAATTAGATGGCAGAAAGTAGGGCCGGCAACACCTAACACCCTGTACCAAGTTAAAAGTTGAAAATGGGCCCCATGGTTTTAGGACCTAAAGGAAGATACTTTTCGACAAAGAGGAGGGAGCAAGGGTAGGTCCTCCTCTCCAGATCCGTGGGGGATCTGGGGAATTTTCTCCAAGAAGAACTAGAGAAAATGATGAAATGCAAAATAGGATCATCTCAATTAGGTTAAATTAAAAGGGTTTGTACAAACAAAACCAAACCCAGTCAAATTAAGAAGGGGAAATGGGAAAATGGGAAATTTTTTTTTATGTTTCTGATAAAGGGCTCATTTTTTTTGGATTATAATTTCCAAAGGATAAAATGTTTTATGACATTTTGCAACAGGTTTAATTGTTAAAATCTTCCATATTCAAACTCAGATAATTTTAAAAGAAAAACTTAATTGAAGAGCAGTCACATAAAACGGGCACTGGAGAAGTTGCCGTCATCCTTCTCCCAAAAGGCAGATTACTTTCTATACAGTTCTACCAACACATTTCCCATGTTGAATGGCTGATAAGCTGAATGTGGATTTTTTTTTTAATGCAACCGGAGTCCCGAGGTTGGCTTCGGAGCCGAGGGATGAAGTCCCCGGGATTTTCTTGGGAAAGACACTGGACAAACACGTCATCAAATGAAAGGCCAGGCTTTACTCCTGCCCCCGCTTGCTGGGCATGGCAAGCGGTTCTCAAGAAAGTTTGGCCTCGACCAACGTGGCTGAGCCCCCCAGGACATCCAGGTCCCCGGCTTCCTGGGCAGTGAAAGTAAAGACCTTGTTTCTAAAACAGACAGAAAACAGACTCATATCTATGAGAGTATGAGCCATTCCTCAACTGAGAGGCGGTCGGAGGGTATAACACTTTTCCAGATGAAAAAATTAAACCATTTCTGGTTTTATGAAAAAAAAAAATGCTCTAAATCACTATTGATCAGAGAAATGCAAATTAAGACCACTTGAGGCTCCACCTCACACCTCTCCCTTGGCTAAGATGGGGAAGGAAAGGATAATTGTTGGAATGTTGGAGGGATTGGGAAAACCGGGACACTGATGCAGTGGGGTGGGTTGTGAACGAATCCAACCATTCTGGGAGAGTGATCTGGAATTATGCCCAAAGGGTTATAACGTTGGGCAAATCTTTGGATCCAACAGGGTCAATCTTTGGAATCAAGTGGAATTGGATTAAAAAGAGATTAAAAACGGAAAGGGGCCCAAACACAGGCAGGAAGGCGGCAGCCCCCTTTTAGTGGCCAGGACCTGGGAAAGCAGCAGGTGCCCGCCCACCAGAAGGAATGTGGAATATTACTGTTCTGGGGAATCGGCCCGGCGGGTGGATCCGGGAGGGAGGGAGAAGGACCAGGAGGACATTGGGCAGGGCAACAAAAACCCTGTGGAACCATCAATCCCGTGGCCCGGGCTCTCAACCAGGGGGGGTTGGGGCAGTTCCGAGGGGACTTTGGGATGGGAAAACGCCAGTCACATTCAGAGAGACCGGAGACCCGAATGTGGGAAATAACGCTTCCTTTTTGGCTGCTTTTTTTCTCATGTTTTTTTCCCCTTTGGTCTGATTTTTCTTGGACAACATGATGGAAAGGTGTTGGAAAGGACTGCAAGGGTTAACCCCTCTGTCCAAATGGGCTGCCGGGGGAGGGTCGTTAGGGGGAGGAGGAGGGTTAGAAATAAAGGCTTACAAAAAATGAATGCTGGCCATCTTTACATTATTTGGGAAATAAAATACTCCAATCATTCTGACATCTAATGGATCTTGTGTGTGTGGCCTGTCTGTCTCTGCTCTCTGGCGCTCTCATCTGTTTCTTGTCTTTCGTCTCTTTCCCTCTGTCTGTCTTGTCTCTCTCCCTCTCTGTGTCTTTTCTCTTTCTCTTCTCTGTGTCTGTTCTGTCTCTCTTTCTCCCTTTGTCTCTGTCCTCCTCTTTTCTCTCTCTCTCTCTCTTTCTCTCTCTCTCTCTGTCCCCCCCCTCCCCTCCCCCCTCCACCGGGGCTCACCGGAAAGCACCACCTGAAGTCCTCCCTGCCATCAGGAGTTAGCCCCCTGCACCAGTTTTCCCTGACCGGGAAGGCCTTCCTCATGCAGTTCAGGAAACCCCCGTGTCCAGGATGGTGATGGCTCTCGGGGAGGAAAAAGATGAAGGAGGGTCCCAAGGGCTGGGCCTGGAGCAGCCCCTGACCTGGCCTCTCGGGCCCGTTGGGTCCAGAAGCGCCTGGGGGGACGGGCCGGGGCGAACGTGGTGGTTCGGACAAGGGAGGGGGATTGGGGGCGAAGCCTTCCCGGGGAAAAGAAAGGGCATGATCTCCCGAGGGCGGCCCCTGTCTCCCCGGGCCTTGGTCTCGCCCAGCTGGCCGGGAGGTGCTGGGGCGGTCTCTGAACCTTCCTTTGGCATCTGGCTCATTTCTCCTGGCCCCAGGCTCTCCTCCTCAAGGCGCCTGCCCCAGGCAGCAGCCTCCAGGTCCGGCCCCTGGCGCCGGCCCCAGGCCGTCCTTTCCTGGGCCCCTCCTCCGCCCAGCCTCTCAGCCCCTGGCGTCGGTTTCCAGGGCGCCCAAGCCAGCCCGGGAAGAAGGGGCAAAAGTGAGGAAACCCCGGCCATAAGACTTGGGGGCCCCCCCAGCTGGGGCCGGCCGCCCGGGGCCCCCCACCTTCCCTGGCCTGGGTCGGCCCTGGCAGGCTCCGCCCCGGACCACCGCCCCTCCCACCCTTCGTCTGGTACCCTCACGGTGGCTTACCCCCAGCCACAGGGGTCTCACCCGCGCTCCCACACCGCTCCCGTGCGCCGGCACACATTTCATCCTTGTGCCCCTCCCCTCCCGCACCTGGGCTTCCAGATGTTCTTGCCTCCCGATCTTGTTGGCGGTCTCCCCCATGAGGCGATGAGCATGGTTGAGCAGCAGGATGTAAGGTCAAGGATGACGGGGACAGCAGCAGGATGATGAAGACGGCCTTGAAGTGGTAGGCTCCGGTGAACCCAGGTCCCCCATCCATGGTGAACTTGAAGAGCCCAGGCAGGTGGGAGGAGGCTGTTGTAGGGGCTGGGCCGGGGCTTTCAGCCGGGGGCCGCCCCCGAGGTCTCCGTTCGTTCTTTTCTGTCCCCATCAGTGTCACCACCGCTGAGGGGCCCATGGGGGGAATCGGGGTGGTAACCCCGATGCCTGAGACCCAAATGCCCGGGACACCTGGCGCCCGAGACCCGGCGCCCGGGGACACCCCGGCCTGAGACCCTGGACGCCCGAGACCCCCGAGCCTGAGACCCCTGACGCCCAAGACCCCTGATGTCCGAACCCCCATTGCCCGAGACCCCCTGACCCAAGACCCCCTTGCCCGAGACCCCCAATGTTTGGGAACCCTGGATGCCCTGGGGCCCCGTGCCCCTGAAATTCCCGGCACCTGAGACCCTTGGCGGCCAGGGCCTGGCCCTCCCCACACCCCGTGGGGCCTTCCCTCCCGGCAGAGGGCCCTCCCCCCAGGACCCCAGCGTCAGCCCCCACGCCGGCCCCCTAGAGCCCCCCGGACCTCCTGGCCACCTGTGGAAAAAATCCAAGCAGGAAGGAGTGTAGACAAACATAAGCGGCACAGGTCTCTCAAGATCATCTGCAAGAGGAGGGACTTGCCCAGAGTGGGACCCCTGGCCCAGAAGGCCCAGGGCCCCAGACCCTGGGTCTACTTTGTCCCGTCTCCCCAGACAAGCTGGGCAGCGGTGGAACCAAGCCCTTGACCTGCTGTCAGCCCCACGGGGAGACCCCGCGGTGCCTGTGGAACAGCTGGCCGGTGTCGGGGTCGCACCCCCCCACGCCCACCCCGCGTTTTAAAATGATGGGGGCTTTGGAGGCTCCCCAAAGCCGGGAGGCACAAAAAGGCCCCTCCCCTTGTGGGCCCCAGGAGACCCCCCGGCCGCTGGGCACCCCGGGCCTTTGGGCAGAGGCTGGGGGAACCAAGGCCTTCCTGTTTGTCTCTAGCCGAGCCCCAACCTTTGGTGGCTGGGACCAATGCAGGCTCCTGGAGACTTTGGGGAGAACAGGAGAAGGAAGGTTGCCTCCTGGGGGCAGGCATGGGGCAGGAGGGAGGCCGGGGCTGCTTCCCCTGAGGGTCTGCAGGGTCCTGGGTTCCCTCTCTGCGGGGAGGCTTTTGTCTTCTAGTTTCAGCCTCCTCCCTCCTTCCCTCCCTCGGGCCCCACTGGAGCGGCTCCGGGGGGTGCCTCTGGGGAGACCGGCCCTTACCCCGGCCCGGCCTGGCTGAATGTCTGTGGCAGCCGCTGCCTGTTCTGATTGGCCGGTGGTGGGGGCGTTCCTCCCAGCAGAGGCAGTGACCCCCCATTTGTGCTGAGTGAGCTTTGCCTCCGTTCTCCTTCGAGTCTGAGCCCTTCTCCCACTAACAAGGACAGCTGGTGGTTGCCGCCTCCCCACGTGAGGACTGTGCCAGGTGCTCGATCCAAAATAACTCAGGGAGGGCTGCTGTTGTCCCATTGCGGAGGGAAAACAGAGGCAAGTGGAGCTGACATGAGTCACCAGGGCCACACAACTGGGGTCTCCGCCAGGTGGCGCCCTGATCCCGCTCACCTCACTGCCCCCACTGATTAAAATTAATTAAGAGCCCTCAAAGGCAGCTCTGTTGTGTCTGTCTCGGGCCCTGGGCCAGCACAGCGTGGGCGCCTAATAAATGCTTCTTGGCTGACGAGCCACCATGGTATGACTGTGGGCACTGTTCCCCTTGGGGGCTCACGAGGTCACCTTCATTTGTTCTGACCCCATGAGGCTGGAGAAGGGACGGAACTTGGGCCTGCTCACCGCCCCCGGCTCCATCCTTGAAGACCCCTCCAGAGACCCCACCAAGGAGACCCCCAGAGACTCCCCAGAGGGCCCCAGAGAGCCCCTGAGACCTCCCTGGAGACCCCCAGAGAGCCCCAGAGAGCCCCCAAGACCTCCCCGAGACTCCCGAGGGCCCCCTGGGACTCCCCAGAGAGCCCCAAGACCACCCCGGAGACCCCCAGAAGAGCCCGGCAGGGCGGCCAGAGCCCCAGGACTGCGCCAAACAAGCTAGGCCTGCGGGGCCATCCCGACCCACCTTCTCGATCATGCGGAGTGATGCCCATCTGCTGGAAGCCAGCGTGTAGTAGAGCATGTTGGTCCAGCCCATGGCCAAGAGAACACCACTGAAGGCCACGTACTTTGTAATGGCTGAGTCAAGCGCCACGGATCAGCAGGAACAGGGACTGGACAAAGCTGCAAGGGGCACGGCCGGTGGGCTGAAGCCCCAGTCCCCGCTACTTTTCTAAAGCCTGGCGGGCCCTGGGGAGCCTCGGCCTCTTAGGGGCTAAGCACGGGGCGCAGGGCCTCTGGTCCTTCCCCAGCCCCGCCCCACTCTGGCCCCTTGCCCGGGGCCAGCCCCACTCAGGCCCCTGCCTCCGGTGCCTGATGGGGACAGAAAGGGAGATCCCACAAGCAGCAAACCGCCTCTCTGACTGCGAAATAGAGCGGGCAGGCGGCCGAGGGCCCAGCTCTGCTGAAACGCGGTCCCAGCCAGAGAGGAAGAAGGTCTCCTCCTCCGCAACAGAGTCCTTGTTGCCTTGGGCTGACAATGCCCCAAAATCCAGTGGCCGGGGTCCTGGGGGCGGGCCAGGGCCTGGCTTGTCCTGAGGGGCGTGGGTCTGGGGGGCCTGAGGCCGGCCTGGTGGGGTCTGGGGGGCATGGGGGGGCCAGGGCCTGGGGCATCCGCACAAAGCACATCCATAGCTGACATTTCTGTCACAGGGGCCTCCTTCGGGCTCCTGCTGGATTCTGGGCAAGTTCCTGAGGTCAGAGACCATGGACAGCGTCCCAGAGCAGCAGGGAGGCCAGAAGTGGGCCCAGATGGGTGGGAGCCCAGCCTAGGCCCCTGCCCACTGATGGCCCCGAAAGCTGCCTGCCCTGGCGGCAATGCCAGCGGGCAGCCAAGGACACTGTTTCCCCCACCCTCGGGAGGTGACCAGGGAAGGGGCTCAGATGCTGTCCGGGAGCCCACCCCTTTCCATGGGTGAGACCTGGTTCCATGAGCTCAGCACTGGGGGGCTTCTCTATCACCTTGGCTGACGTGTGCCCCCTCCCCATCTCCCCGGGCTCTGAGAGGTGACCTCCAGGGTCAGGCCCAGGAGGGCCGAGCTCACCTTTGAACTTTGAATAGCTGGGGCACCTCCCTGCCCTACTGGGCGTGTGGCCGGAGGCTGCTGGGCGGAGGAAGGGGCCCCAAGGAAGGGGCCCGGAAGGGAAGAGCCCGTGGCCTGCGCCCCCCTGGGGACCCTGGGCACCACTCACAAGAGCACTGTGTAGCTGTCCACAAACAGAGTCTTGAGAGAAGGCCTCCGGCAGAAGTACTGGATCTGCAGGGCACAGAGACCCACGGGTGGAGGGCAGCTCCCATCCCAGCTGCCTCTGCCACAGAGCCGGGCTTTCCTGGCAGGGAGCCAGAGCGCACGCTGGGATGGGCTGGGGTGCCTGGCCCCACCCCTGCACCGCTGCATCTGGTGCTCAGGCTGGCCCTCCCTGCTCTCCCCACCCGATGGCCCTCCCTGCTCTCTACCCACCCGACTGGCCCCTCCCTCATGGCCAGCACACTCCCCTGGTTTTTGGGTCCCTGACTGGGGCGGGGGCCCTCCCAGGTCCCGCCCTCATTCAAGGACCGAGGCCTTCCGCCTCCGACCCCATCCCAGGTAGCCGTGGGCCGCCTCAGACACATTCAGGATAATATGACCCCTCTGAAAGAAGTAAATGCCCCCCAGAACCGCAGCAGTTCCCGTGGCGGAAGCAGGCGCCGAGGCTTGTGGTCGAACTGAGGGAGGCGAGAGGAGAGGGGGACGAGGCGCGTGAGGCTGCGGGGGGCCAGGCCGGCCGGGGACAAGCCCTTCGGCCACTCGGGCAGCGGCAGGAGCAGCGCCGAGGCCCCGCCCTGCCCTGCCCGCCCCAGCGACCCGGGTGCCATGGGCCGGTAGAGCGGCGCCGGAAGATGACCATGACACGGGTAGAGGAAGTTGAAGTAGAAGATCGCTTGGCGGTCCCACTGTCCTGCAGGAGCGGTTCAGGGGCTGACCAGCAGCATGTCGTGGCGGTTCTGGGGCAGAAGGGCTCAGCCTCTGAACAGCTGGCAGAGGCCAGAGCCGAGACCCGCCTCGACACCGAGGGAAACTGAGGGCAGGGGGAGGCTAAGGGTCTGCGCTGCGCTGGCCTGCGCTTTCCTCACCCCATAGACAGAGCGGGAGCCGGGTGGAGCCCTGGTTGTCCCCCTCGCAGGACAGGGCACCAGGTGGCGGGGACAGACCAGAGGATTTGAGAACACATTCTCCCATACTGAGCACAAAGCCTCCGCTGGGCACTGGGAGACCCGGGTCAGGGCCTGGGCTGGGCCCTGGAGGCAGCGGGCGGGAGGCGGGGCCTGGGCTGGGCACAGGTGCAGGGGGCAGATGGCAGGGCCTGCGCTGGGCACTGGAGGACCCGTTCAGGGTCTGGGGGTGGGCACTGGAGGCAGGGGCAGGGGCAGGGCCTGGGCACTGGAGGACAGGGGCAGGGGCAGGGCCTGGATGGGCAAGGAAAGGGGGCAGGGACCGGACATCCTGGGATGGGACAGGGCAGGGGCGGGGCGGCCTGGGCTGGGCACTAGACCAGGGAGTAGGTGACATGGCCTTGTCTCTGCTCATCCCAGGCCTGGAGCACTCTCCCTCCTCCCCTCCGGCTCCTGATCCTCCGGGCTTCCTTAAGTCCCACCCCAAACCCCTCCTACAGGAAGCCTCCCACTGCCCCAATGCCGGGTCCAGAGCCGGGCACCCGCCTCCCGCTTTGGGAGGAAACCCTGAGCCGGCGGCCTTTGCCCTTTGTATCCCCAGGACTTAGCTCAGGCCTGGCACACAGTAGCTGTGTCACACCTGTCCCCCCGCCCCGTGCCCGCCCCGCCCGCCCCGCCCCGCCCCTCCCGCCTGCACTCACGGGGGTCTCGCTGCTGCTGAGGCGATCACCTCAGCACCGAGTTCTTCCTGCAGGTGTCGTGCAGGACAGGTCGTGGGGGCGAGTGCCGGGCCCGTGGCCCACTCGGTGAACTTGCGGGACAGGTGCCTGCACTCGGGCTCCTGGATTCTCGGCGAAGGATGTAGGCTAGGACGGCCCGAGGGGCGTGTCACCTCCAGGAGCCTGCGGGAGGCCCCGGACCGCCTCCGGCCCTGGGCCTCCCAGGCCGAGCGCCGGAGCAGCCACAGACCGAGGAGGCTCAAGGCCCGGCCCCGCAGGGCGCCTCCCCGGCGGGGCCGGATCCCGCCCCCGCCCCACGGCTCCCCCTCCCCCGCGGCTCACCACTTCCCTCCCGAGCCCTCCCCCCGCAGCCCCGGGCCGACGCCTACCCCGATCTTGCCGCCTTGGCGGGCCAGGCCAGCGGCGTGAGCCTCTTGTGGTGACTCCTCCAGCTTGGCGCCGGCTGGCTCTTGGCCCCCAGGATAGCAGCTCGTTGTACATGCTGGTCACAAACTTGGTGTTCTCGGCCGTGTGTCCGCCACCTCCACGGCGGGGACCGTGTTGCCCCGAGTCCTTGGCCTGGATGTCGGCCCTGGTGGGGGTTGTGGAGCAGGTACTGCACGATGGCCAGCTGGTTGGTGCAGGCCGCCAGGGACAGGGGCAGCTCACCTGGGGGCCGGCGCCGGGTCGGGTGCGCCGCGGAGCCCCAAGGCCCCTCCCCAGCCAGGCCCCTCCCCCAGCGCCCCTCCTCCCGGCTGCCCGGGCAGTCTGGGAGATGGGGGCGCCCCCCCTGAAAGCCCGGCCTCGGGGCCCTGGGCTGAGCAAACCGGGTGAGGTCGGCCACAACCCCTACTAAAGGAAGGAAAGAGACTGAGGGGTCCATCCCAAGGCTGGGGGCGACCAAGGAGGGGGAAAAGCACTGTGCTGGGCCCTGGAGATCACTGAGGCACAACCCCACCCAGTGAGCTTACCATCTGTGGGAGGAAGACACAAATAATGGCGATGAGATGGGGAGAGGGAGGGAATGCCACTTATTAATCTCCTCTGTGTACCGCACTGTGGAATCACTTCCAAAAGAAGTCAAGTACAACAGGGCAGCTGCAAGGGTCAAGAAGAGTCTGAGGAGGGAACACCTGAGGTGGGGGTGGGGAGAAGATGGGCCATGAATAAAAATGGGGGTCTGGGAAAGTAAGACCCAAGACCTCAGGGAGAAAAGGGGCTGGAACAGAGTAACATAAAGGG
This sequence comes from Sarcophilus harrisii, assembly GCF_902635505.1. Lineage (NCBI taxonomy): Eukaryota > Metazoa > Chordata > Mammalia > Dasyuromorphia > Dasyuridae > Sarcophilus > Sarcophilus harrisii. The sequence continues at coordinate 1,216,197 of NC_045428.1, read as the reverse complement.
GAGAAAGGAGAACCAAGACAAGGAGGGAAGGAAGGATAAAGTCAGACCACCCAGGGCTTTGGGAAGGCCTGAAAAACAGAAATAATAGCTAGATTTGTAGATGGATGGATGGATAAGAGATAAACAGATGATAGATGAATGGATGGATGAATGAATGGATGGGTAGGAAGAATGGATGGAGAATTTGAGATAGGTAAATAGATGGATAATAGATGATTCATGGTAGGTAAATAGATGAATGGATGGAGAAATGTTATTAGGCTCAATGGATAATCCATGATGATATAAATAGACAGGTGAATGGATGGGTAGATTGGTAGGTAACAGGTAGAACGTTCATTAGCACTTGATATTTTCCAGACGTTGTAATAAGCACGAGGCAACTTACAAACCAGCCAGCCAGTCCCTGCCCTATCGATGAAATGATTTGTTCTGGATTCAAAAGTAACCGGGAATCAGATTGGATGCCCAACACGTGGAGAAAACAAACAGTGTTCGACAACCTCAACCCTCCACCATGCCATGAGGAGTCACCACTTGGTAAAAGGCTGGGAAAGCTGGCCCAGCATTCTAGCAGATACCAAAGATGCGATAAACTCCATCTGGCCACCGTCGGGAAGCAAATTAAAAAGCAAGAGATGAGCCTTCAGATCTATGGATCCGGAAAGCGTTCATGACTAAGCGGTAGAGAGAAAACAGGAAATCAAACAATTCGGAGCCGATAAATGAAAGCGTTTGCACAAACAAACCGATAAAACAATAAACCACTGTCGAGGGCTGATACGAGATGGGAACGGAGGCAAACGTTTTGGACGTGACCGCGGGTATAGTGCTGGACTGTGCACGTTTATCATGTTTCCTTTTTCATGGGAAGGGGGTAGTTGAAAAGAGATGATCGATGCTTGTGAAGATCAATCAGCCAATTTTAAAAGAAAATATACACAAAAGATGGTTTTCATCCCAAAGAGCAATTCTTCTACTAGGGAAAAGTGACCAGTCAAAGAGCCCTGAGACAGAGAGGCCCTGGTTTGAACTAGTGCCCCAGCAAGAAAAAGCAAACGGTGGTTTCAAGGGCAAGGGAAAGAACAAGCATTTATTAAGTGTCTACTACGTGCCAGGCGCTGGAAGAACTTTACAATGATTATCTCACTGCTTCCTCACGACAGCCCTCGAAGGACATTATTCCCTGCCTGACAGAGGAGGGCACTGAGGCAGTCACCCAGCTGAGCTAAGTTCTGAAGTCAGGTTGGAAGCACCCTGGGCCTGCTCCATCCAGCTGGGGCTGGGGCCACAGGGAGGCAGCACGATGTGGAGACGGACTCTCTTCTTCAGCTGGCAAGGGGGGCACGTGATTGGGCACGTGAGAACATGTGCAGAGCTGTCCCTGAGGGAGAGCGGCGCTCCCTGGGAAGGGCAGACTGGACAAGGAAAACTGGAGACGGAAAGACCATCGTCCAGATGGAAAGTAGCTCTGATTCAGAGGCCGCAGGTACGTGGGCAGGAGGAAGGACTGGGTGGGGCAGCAGGACATGGCCATGGGCCACATGGGGAGGAGAGAGGGAGAGGGAGGAGAACAAAGAGTTAGAGCTGGGCCTGAGGCTCAAACCCAGGGGACCAGAAGGACGGAGCACTGTCAGTCTGCTGGTAAGGCAGGAGTTAAGGGAAAGGCAGGTTTCTGGGGAGATGAGGAGCCATGTGGAGGAACTGAGCCAAAGGTCTAGCCTCAGGAAGGCACCATGGCTAAGGAGCAGGAGGGCATGAGAGGGTGCCCAAGGAGCGGCCGGGAAGCAGAAGGGTCACACAGGGCCAGGAGCACTCAGTAGGGGCACATGCTGCTAAGGCCAGGGGCACAGCCTTGTGCCCTCCTGGCTTCCCACTTGAGGGATGTGAGGTGCAAGGAAGTGAGAGCTGCTGCAGGGGAGTAAAGGGGTAGAAGAACACTGAAAAGGTGGGGGCAGGCTCCATTATGAAAAAGGATCCTTATATCTCCCTACTTGGAGCCTGTGGGGTATCTGCAGTGCTCCCCTCCTCCCTGCAGTGCTCCCTCCCTCCCTGTCCCGCCCTACTTCCCTGGTATCCTCCCATCTCAGCTCAAACCCTGCCCTCTACAAGAAGGTTCCCTTTAATGCCTCCCTTGGATTTCCTACCCCTGGACCATCCAGACTCATTCACCCATTTTCTCCCACCGTTACCTGGGAGCTCCTTGAGGGCAGGGCCAGGGTCCGTGTCCCTGGGGCGCCCCATGGGCACCTCCCTCAGTGCCCGGCCTGAGTGACCGGAGGCTACCAGAAACCTGGGTCTGAAGCAGTCTGCAAATGGCGGACATGGAAACCAGGTGACAGACAGCTCAGGGGGATGGGGAGGTCCCCACCAGGAGCCTGGACAGGACATGGGGTCCCTGCGCCTGTCCCTTTCCTGTCCCCAGCCCTGCTCTTTCTTGCCAGTGGACAACTGGTTTTCAGTGAGCGCACGGCCCTCTGGGAGGAGCCTGGGAAGGGCTATGGGGCGGCTGGGCCCGCTGCATGATGGCGGGGCTGGCCACCTCCACGGGGACAGCAGAGATGAAGAACGGAGGCTGAGCCCCCAGATTCCCCGCAGCCTCCCCAGCCTCCTTCAGACAACGGACCTGGCTGTCCCACAGCAGCCAAAGAAAAAGGAAGGCTGAGCGAGTCCCCAAGGGGGGCCCTGGGGTTCCCAGGGACCTTCCTTCTCCTCAGTAGCTCAGTGTCAGAAAACCAAGTGTCCCCAAAGGTCTAGGGAACCTGATGGGGCTCCCTTGCTCCAGGGGAGGATGGTGACTCCTTGAGGAACAAGAGCGCCCTAGCTTTCTAGACCCTGGCAGGGTAAGCATGTGTCAAGCATGAACTCAATGTGTCCTTACTGCTCATGGGGCCAAGAAGGATCTGCCCTCTGGGTGGTAGCAAAGAATTGGAATACAAGGGGTCCCCCTTGGAGACCTTTGCCAAGGGAGTGGGAATCCAAGAGGAGCCCCCACATTAGGAGGGTGGGAACCAAGGGGGCCCCACATTGAGGATTAGAATCAAGGGGCCCCAGAGTGGGGTGGACTCAAGGGCCCTCCCAGATTGGAGGGTGGTTGAACAAGCCATGGTGCACGACTGTCACGGGCTATTATGCATTGTAGGTAATGACAACCGGGAGGGACCCCAAGGAGCAGGAGCTGCTGCCGGGTGTGTGCAGGGCCTCAAGAGGGCCCAGCCAAACGGGGACAAGGACGTGAAGGGGCCAGGAGGGCAGGAGCCCTGGGGCGCTCCTGCAAGGGGGGCATGGCGGACATCTCTATCATGGCGGCTCCTTCTCCAGGAGCGTGGGGAAAGGCGCCTGATGAGAAAACGAAAGGACCACTGGAAATGGGACAAAAGAACCGCCTGGCCTTCTGCTCACCAAAGTAGAAGCCGGTCCTGCCTTTGGTTTTCTTAAAGAAGTCCCCGTGGGCGGCGGGCGTGGACATCGGGCGCTGCTTTTCCACCAGGAGCCCACCAGAGCCACGTGCTCCTCAATGGCGAGTGCAGCGCTGTCTGGCCTGGAGGGGGGGCCAAAGGACCCATCAGCGCCCTGGGAGCAGCCCCCCGGGAGCGGGAGACCGCCGGCCCAGGCCCCCTCGTCCCCCTCACCCTTGTAGTAGCTGTCGGTGTAGCTGGCGTTCACGAACTCTCTCAGGTTGCCGGTCTGCCGGGCGATGTCCAGCAGGAGGGGGATGGTCTCGTTCTTGCCGTTGTGGAGGTTCAGCATGGCTTTGAGCAGGCAGCTCTTCCCGGTCTCCGGGTCTGGGGCAACAGCAGAGGGCATCGTTGGCCCGCGGCCCTGGGGACCCTCCCTCCCCGGTGCAGACGGGCCGGTACCTTTGAACTCGCTGTCGGTGAGCTTCTTCAGGCTGCGCTGGAGGTAGACCAACAGGTCCCCGAGCTCCTCGCAGCTGCCCTGGGCCACGGCCTCGAAGATCTTCTTGCGGTCGTAGAGCTTGAGGGACTTTCCGAGGCGGGGCGGAGGGGTCCTGAGGCGGCTGCCTGGGAGACGCAGTGGAACGGGCACTGAGGGAGCCCCTCGTCCCCCTGCCCCCACATCAGCGCACAGGTCCCGCCCAGCTGGCCCAGAGGATTCTGAAGGCGCCCCAGTGACCCCGGGCTGAGACTGCTCCCTTCAGAGGAAAAAGGCCACATGTGTTAGTCTGGGCTCAGTGCAAAGAGGCGGTCGTGAGCCTCGTCCCGGAGCCCACTGGAGGCCCCGAGGGAGCCGGGGCCTGGGGCTGGGCGGACACTTACGGCCCAGACCGCCGCCACCAGGGGCCTTTCCACCATGGGGCTGAGCTGAATGATGGGGCACGGGCCGGCTCCCTTCCTGGTGGGAGTCCATCACGGCCTCGTCCCGAGTGGCAGCGCCCAAGAGGCGGCCCCGCTCCGGCTCCGGCCGCAGAGAAGGCCTGGCTCTTGGGGGCCGGGCTTTGTCTGGGGTCCCCGGACAGGGTGGGCGGGGCTTGGTTCCCACGGCTCGTTGGGAATCTCTGCCTTGTCTGCGCTCGACTTGCTCATCTTCGCCAGGGCTCCCAAGTCAGACTGCTGGGAAACCAAGAAGGAATCGGCCCGGGAACCCAGGGCAGCCCGGTCCCCCCCATCACGGCTGCGGACGCCAGGAAACGTGATCCCCGTTTAACAGAGGACGACACGGGCTCCCAGATGACACCTGGTCCCACGGGAGGCTCCTGGCTCTTTGCCCTTCCCACCCCTGGGCACCTTGGCCCCCTCTTGGCCCATGAGAACCTGGGCTGTGGGCAGTGGATGGGGTGGTCTCCCTGGATCTCGGAATGATCGGCGGTCACCTGGGGCGGTCCAGGAGGAGCCAAAGGTCAGTGTTGTCCTGCTCCTCATTGCTCCCTTCACTGACTCACCTTGTAGAAGGGAACGAGAGGACCAGGCTAGAGGTTGCTCTGTTCTCTGGCTACCCCTGGAAGCCAGAAGGGGAAGGGCCAGAAGAGCCAGGGGTTGTGCCCCAAGCCTGCGACCCTCTGGGTCCCCTAGAGCTCCTGAGACACCCTCCCTCCATCGTCCTCCACGTGGGCTTAATCTCTACTGAGGCTAACGCTGGAGGGACCCACGCCGTCTTCGGCCTTTAGCCAGCACCTGGCACAGGACCCACGCTCCACAAATGTCAACAAATTGGTCACCTGATATGAATGTTATGGAATATTATTGTTCTGTAAGAAACGACCAGCAAGATGAATACAGAGAAGCTTGAGAGAATTACATGAACTGATGCTAAGTGAAATGAGCAGAACCAAGAGATCATTATATACGCCAACAACGATACTGTATGAAGATGTAATTTGATGGAAGTGGATTTCTTTGACAAAGAGAAGATCTAACTCAGTTTCAATTGATCAGTGATGGACAGAAGCAGCTACACCCAAAGAAAAAAACACTGGGAAATGAATGTAAACTGTTTGCATTTTGTTTTTCTTCCTGGGTTACTTTACCTTCTGAATCCAATTCTCCCTGTGCAACAAGAAAACTGTTTGGATCTGCACATACATTGTATCTAGGATATACTAGAACATATTCAACATATATATAGGACTGCTTGCCATCTAGGGAGGAGGTGGAGGGTGGGAGGAAAAATCGGAACAGAAGTGAATGCAAGGGATAATGTTGTAAAAAAAATTACCCAGGCATGGATTCTGTCAATAAAAAGTTACTATAATTAAAAACAAAACAAAAACAAAAAAAACAAAACAAAAAACCCAAACTGGTCACCTGGGAGGTGTTGCCCCATTTCGCCGCCTCTTTTGCATCTCAATCTGCCAACAAGCATTTACTAAGGGCCAGCCCAGGCCTGGCGAGGCACGTGGGAGATGAGGAGAAAGGAGCCCCTCAGCGCTCTCAAGGGCCTATTCCTCTGGCAGAGGAAACTGCGCCCAGAGGAGTCTGAGTGCTCCTGGTTAGGGAAACCAGGGCAGCTTCTCGCAACACTGAGGGCCTCCAGGCTAAGCGGGTCCCCTCAACCGGGAGCAAGCTCAGATCCACTGAGAAATCTGGCGACTCTAAGGTCCGTCTACAGTCTTGCAGAGGGGCCCTGGTTCCTGGTTTGGAACTAAGATTGTTCCAGAGATTGGGTCAGGGCCCCTCCCAGCGGCCGGAGGAGCACCGGCGACCTTGCAAGGCCAGACGAGCCGGCCTTCCTGAGCCCCACCAGTGCCTAGCAGCGTCGGCCTTGGGAACCAAGGATGGACCCAGATGCAGCTCCAGTGGCGAAGCGGAGCCTGGCGGAGCATCACGCCTGAAGGGAAGTTCTCGTACCCCAGCTCAGAGAGGGGGAGAGGCCGTCTAGCGCTCGAGACCTTGCGGTGGGTCCTCGGCCTCTTGTCCTCGGAGCACAGCCCACCCTCCCCTGGGCTCTGAGCCTGTGGAGGTGTGTCCCATACGGGGAGCAACCGGATCGTGCCAGCTAGGTGAGCATTTCTCCCCAAACCAAATTGGGTCTGCTCTTAGTCTGGGGAGCGCTGGGGAACACCCAGGGGCTCCTGAGCTGCAGCAAAACTGGCAAAGGTGCCTCAGTCTTCTGAGGGAGCTCAGGATTGAGCTGCTTTCAGTCAACTAGGAAAGTAATTCAGTGTGTGAGCTTGTGTGTGTGTGTGTGTGAGACTGTGTGAATGTGTGGGGTGGGATCTGGTGTTGTTGTGTGTGGTGTGTGTTTATCTGAGTGATGTCTGTATGTGTATGTTTCTGTATGTTATTTGTGTCTGGGTGTTATATCTGGTGTGTCTGTGGGGTGGTGTGTGTGTATCTGAGTGAGTGTATTCTGTATGTGTATGTGGAGTGTGTTTGATGTGTTGTGTGTGTTGTGTTTAATCTGGGTGTCTGTGTGAGTGTGTGTGAATGTGAGTGTGTATGTGTGTGTGTGCATGTTTGTGTGGGGGAGTCAGGGGCAGGGGCAGGAAGTTCAGGCAGGCTCCCTGGGTGGCGCTGCAGGGCAGGCCCCTCCCAGATCCAGGCCCCTTGGACAGGCAATCCTGATGCTGTTTTTGCCTCAGGGGCGGGTGCTACCCCCTCCAGGAGGCCCCCTTTCCCCCTGGCTCTGAGAACAGGCCCCACCCACCCCTGTCCTCCCAGGCTGTCCCCCAAAAGGGGCCTGGGACGGGCCCCCGCCCACGGCACTAATGGTGTGGGTAGCCGCCCGCCCCCCACGGGACATTTCCCTCTTGCAAGGTTTTAAATTAGCCCAAAGCCCTTGCCCGGCCTGGGGCGTGACCACGCCCCAGCCTGGCTGGGCCGGGTTCCTGGGAACCTTGGGGCCAAGCCGGGGCCACTGTCACTGCCCGATCTGGGGGGCTGCATGGGGCCGCAGCCTCCAGCCCCTTCCCAGGGACCGAGGGGGCAGAGAGGGTACCACAGAGGGCGGCCCTTTGGCCGTGGGCGGGGAAGCCTGGAATGCCGGCCGTCAGGCAAATGAAGAATTCTTTGAAATCTTTACTCAAAATTAAAATTTTTTGAAGGGGGAATGGTGGATATGGTCTTAGGAATGAGGGCCCCTCTCTGCAGGTGTGAAACAGAGCCTGGGCAGGGGTCCCAGGGCACAGCCTCAAGGGGCCTGACCAGCTTTGGGGGAAGGGAGGGAGGCCTCCCAAGGCTTTGAGCTGGTCCCAGGAGCCCAATCAGGGCCAAGGATCCAGCAGCTTCATGCACGGGTCACAAAGCCCTTTCCAATTTGCTGTGACGCCAACGTGGCCGGCCAGGGGGGGGGGGGCCCCCCCCCAAGCCAAGACTTGCCAGGCCCAGAGGGCCAGGAGGCGGGAGGGGTCCCTGGGAGTTCTTGGGGACCAAAGAAACAAAAGACAGACTCGGTGAGAGCCCAGAGCCAGGCAGCAGCAGAAGGGGGGCGGGCCCCGCCGGCCCCTTCCAGTTTCCTGAACTGGGGGGTTCAGAAAGGCCGAGGCTTCAACCCCCTCCTCCCAGGACCGGGGCTTTTCTGCCAGCTCATCATGGGGGGAGGGGAGGGAGGTCCGAGGGTTCGGGGGGGTTTCCGCGCTCTTATGAGGCCCGCTGGGCACTGATTCCAGTGATGTGGGGAAGGTTTGGAAGAAGGCTCTTGGGGACTGGAGTTCCCGAAATGGCCCCGCCAGGCAGTAGCCCCCCGCCCTGCCCGGGTTCTCCGGGCCCCACCCCCCCAGCCACGGTGGAGGGATCCCGTCATGGGTGGCCTGGGAGGGCCCAGGGGCGTCAGCACCCCCACAAACGTCCTGGGAGGGACTTTAGCCATCTCTGCCCAGCCCTTCATCTTCAGTCTCAGTTTCATCCTGGGGCCCTGATGGGAGGAGACTGGCCAGTGTCCGAAACCAGATGTTTACCTTAATGCAGGGCCCCCTGCTGTCGCCCCCTGCCTAGAACTGGGACCCCCAATCCTTTTTCTTTATTTGGTCCATCCTCCCCCTTCCTTTCCCTTTCCTTTCCTTCCCTCCTTCCTCCTTCCTCCCCTTTCCTTTCTCCTTCCCCTTCTTTCCTCCCTTCTTTCCTTTCTTCTTTCCCTCCTTCTTCCTCTTCCTTTCCCTTTTCCCTTTCTCCCTTCCCCTTCTTTTCTTCCCTTCCTTCCCCTTTCCTCCCACTCTTCCTCCTCTCTTTTTTTTCCTTTCTCCTTCCCCTCTTCCCTTCTTTCCTTTTTTTTCCCCTTTTCCCCCCCTTCCTTTTTCCTCCCTCCCCTTTCTTTTCCTCCTCCTTCTCCCCTTCCTTTTCCCTCCCTTTCTCTTTTCCTTTCCCCCCCTTGTCCGTCCTCTTCTCCTCCTATTCTCCTCCTCCCCCCTCCTCCATGAACAATGGGGTGTCGCCTCAACAGAGCTCAGTGGAACCCGGCAGCAGGGGTCTGGGGCACTTGGCCCGGGGTAACCCAGGCCGGGCTTAGAGGAGGAGGGGCAGGCCTCTGCCGAACCACCTGTGGGCCCGTGCTCCGGCCCCGGGGGGCCGCTTCCCTGCCTGGTCTCCTTCCCGGGGGTTCGATGGATCCCATCCCCCCCAGCTCTGAGCTGCGGGAGGGACATTTGAAGGCCCTGCCCTGGGCCCGCCCGGTGGGCCCGGGCATGAAGGCGGGGGGGGAGAAAGGGGCCAGCCCAACCCTGCCCTTGCCCCAACTCAGTGGGGCTGCTTTCCTGAGCTTGGTCTAAAGCGGGATTGTTCCCAGCCCCTCCTCCCCCTGGGGGGCAGCAAACACCACGCCCCCCCAAGGAGATGCTCCCCGGGGCTGTTTTGGACAGCCCCAAATCTGGCCCCCTGTTCGGGGGAAAAGGGCCGGCTCAAGAGGCCCTTGGGGCGCCGTTTCCCAGCCTGGCCCAACCCCTGCTTCCCGGTCCGAGCTGGGGGCGGCGGAGTGGGGCTTGGGCCCGTCCGGGGGCGGGGATGTGGGGGCGGAGGGCAGCTGCGGCTCTGGCGGCTGCTGGCCTCGGGCTCGGCCCCAAGGGGCCCCCAAGCTCTTTCCCACGCCCTTTTCAGTGGCTTCAGAGGGCCCCCTAAGCTTTGGGCCGCGGCTTTGCTCCACACACCCATCGGCCCCCCTGAAGTGGGGGGCGGCGGCCAGTCCCTCGCCCGCTGCCAGTCCCTCGCCCCCCAAACGGCGCCCCGGGGCGGGAACTCGGCCCCTCAGAGGGCCTCCGGGCCCTGGGGGAAGGAAGGGCAGAGGGCGCCAGGGCAGGGCGGGAAGCCCGGCGCTGCAGCACCTCCCCGGGGCTGGGAGGGGCGGGCTGGGGCCCCTGGTCGGGAGCGGGAGAAATCCCTTTCGGCCGCCCAGCCACCCCGATGACCTCAGGGGCCCGGGGCCGGGCTCCTGGGAGGCCCTGAAGAGCCGAAGGCCTCAAACTCGGCTGGGAGGTCCGGCCTGGCCGGGTGGGGCAGGAGGCCCTTGGCCTTCAGAAACGGCCGAGGAAGAAAGGGCGGGCGGGGAGGGGGACAAACGCTCACCCCCCCCCCCTTAGCTCAGCCCCCCTCCCTTCCCCAGCTCAGGGTCAATTGCGATCTGTCCAGGGCCCATCTGGCTGCAACTCCCCCCCGTCCCTTATCGGTATGGTCTAACGGGGTTATTCTGACATTTTGGGGGCTGGAAGGCCCCAGCCCCGCCCCACCCCCCCCTGCAGCTGTCAGTGTCCAGAGAAGCCGGGATGCGGGGGACGTGGGGGGCCCCAAAAGCGCCGCCCCCCGTCCGGCCTGGCCCCGTCCGGCCCCCCCATCCACACCTGGCCCCGCCCTTGCCCCGCGGAGAGGCAGGCCCTTCGATCTTTTTGGGAAAAAAATCCCCAGGCTGCCCGGGAGGCCGGGCCGGCCTGGGGCGCCCGGGCAAATGAGGCCTGCAGAGCTGGGGGGCGGCCCGAGGGTAGGGGCACGGGGAGACTGTGGAGCCCCGTGAGGGGGGGGGGGGAAGGGGGGGCCTTGGGAAGGGGGGGGCAGCCCTTGGGGACCCAAACCTGGCAAACAGCAGGGCCACGGAGGCGGATGGGCCGCTGGGCTGACCAGAGAAAGTGATGGAGCTGGGGGGCAAGGCTGGAGGGGTGTGGAGGGGGCAAGGTGGAGAAAGGGGGGCCCGGAAATGTAGAAAAGTGATGGAACCGGGGAAAAGGGAGGAAGTGATGGGCGGGGCAAGGTTGGAGAAAGGGACAGGGTCCCAAATGCTAGAGAAAGTGATAGAGCCGGGGGATGTTAAGAAAGTGACAGGCCCACAAGGCCAAAACCTTGTTCACTGCTCTCCCCCTCCCCCCTCCAACTCTTGGCTCTTGGAACTTCCTCCACGGCAGGCCCCCAGGCACAAAACAACCAGTGGTTCATTCCTGTGACATTTAGGAGCAATTAGTGGGACCAGGCCTGAAACGTGCCAGCCAGCGCCCTTACTGCTCTGGGGCCAGTCAGTCATCCCAATCCGCCCTGCCCCTCTTTCTTCCACATGATTTTCTCCTCCAATCCCCCTGCCTTCCCTCCCCTCAGCAGATGACTTCATCTGTTTTCCAGAAAAACACAGGTCTTTGGCAACATGCAGCCTCATCTCTCTACCCTACCCAAACCTTCTGCTTCCTCCCCATCCAGGCCTTCAGGGGCCTTTCTCCCACTCCCACCCCAGAAGTTCTCTCTCTCTCTCTCTCTCTCTCTCTCTTCTCTGTCTCTCTCCTTCTGTCTCGTCTCTCTCCTCTCTCTCTGTCTCTGTTTCTGTCTCTGTCTCTGTCTCTGTCTCTCTCTCTCTCTCTCTGTCTCTCTGTCTCTCTCCTCCCTTTCTCTGTCTCTCTCTGTCTCTCTGTCCTCTCTCTCTCTCTCTCTCTCTCTCTCTCTCTCTCTCTCTTTCTCTCTCTCTTTCTTTCTTCTCTCTCTCTGTCTCTCTCTCTTTTCTCTCTGCTCTGTCTCTGTCCCTATCCTATCTTCTCTCTCTCTCTCTCCTTCTCTATTATCTCCTTCCTCTATCTCTTCTTTTCTTCTCTATTTCTTTTCTTTCTCCCTCCCTTCTTTTCTCTCTTACCTCTCCCTCTTCTTTCCCTCCTTCTCTGAGGTTGCAGAAAAAGTGGCCTATCTGAGGATAGCTCAAATATGAGGAGAAAATCAACCAACGATTGCTAACATATGAAAACATGTTCCCCTCCCATGAGAATAAGAAAGTTTCACTTGCTCCCCATGAAACTCACTCAAGACAATCCCAGGCCAAAGTCTCAGACTCAGAAGTCCATTAACTAGGGGGAGGAAATTAGAAGGGGAGGCCTGTGGGCAACCCCAGGTCAGGCTGAAAAGCCGGGCCAGAGGCAGAACACAAGAAAAGGACCTGGGAAGGCAGCTCAGAGACCGAGAAACTTCATGGCAGAGCAGAGATCAGAAGAACTCAGGGGCAGGGGGGGAGGACTGGGAGGTCCCCAGTTTGTAAGATCTAGGATGGCAGCAGGAAGAGATGATAGGGTCAGTTTATAGGAGGGGAAAAGAAAAGGACTGGAAGGAAAAGGAGTCAAGAAACAGAAGACAGAAGACAAAGACAGACAGAACAGACGGGAAAAGGGGGAGAAGCAGAAAAAGGAAAGACTGGGTGGAGACAGAAAAGAGAGGGATCAAAAACAGAGAGAAGAGGAAAGGGCAGGAGGAGAAAGAGGGACAGAAACAAAATATTCAAGCAACGACACTTCGAGGGGCCTCCTAGGCACCGTCAATGGTTGACAGAAGAGCTAGCCTTGGAGCCAGGAGGTTCAGGGTTCCCTGATACCTGGCATCCCCTATAGGACCCTGGACAGCCTCAGGGATCAGGACCTTCAAGACTATAAAGTTAGAGCATCTGAATGGATGAGTGAACAACCAATGAAAATATTAACATTTGTGCTCACACCAATATAAATCAGGCTGTCAGGGCTGATGGTCCACTAGGAAGGTTTCAGCTGCAGGTCAGGGAAATACAGCCTGGTCTCGAGGAGGCGGCAGCAAAGGTGACCATATGGCCAGCCTGTCCACTTCCACCAGAAAAGAACCTTATGTGTTCCTGACACTGGAGCCCCTGGAGGGCCGAGGGCCTGGGTGGAGATGTAGCTTCTCTGGTCTTCAGGAGCGATGGTGGCTGCACACAGTAATGCCCCAAAGTTCCACAAAGGTTGCTCCCCTGAACTGTGGCAAGGCCAGGCTACCAGCAGGATTGGGGTCTAGGAGGCCTCTGGGCTCTTTGGTTCAGGGCCCTGGGCAGTCTCTTTTGAGGGACCAAGGGTAGTGGGCATCCCCTGCCTCCTGCTACTTTCTCAGGGTGCTCAGGTGCTTCAGATAAGTGATCTGCCTGCCCTTCTAGGGCAGGGGCTGAATGTTGAGCCCTTCTTTGCTGTCCCAAGAATGATGGTTGTGGGGTCTGAACTGGAGCAGAGAACTTGTCCCCTTCTTAAACACCTCGGCCCCTTTCTCCTCTTCTGTATCATGATAAAGTGACCTTACTGCTGACCAAGACCAACTCTCTGGCTTCACGTGACTCCCCCACCCTATCTCTTCCAACAGTCTGCCCTCTGTCACCCCTCTCTCACTTACCTTCTATCTCTCCCTCTCTGCTGGCTTCTTCCCTCCCATAAATATGTCATGATCTAGACATAAAGAATGATACCGTAAACAAATTAGAGGAACATAGGGATAGTTTATACCTCTCAGATTTGTGGAGGAGGAAAGAATTGTGACCAAAGAAGAACTGAGAGCATTATTGATCACAAAATAGATAATTTTGATTATATTAAGTTAAACAGCGTTTGTACAAACAAAACTAATGGAGACAAAATTAGAGGAAGCAATGAACTGGGAAAACATTTTACATCCAAAGGATCTGATAAAGGCCTCATTTCCAAAATATATATAGAGAAATTGACTCAAATTTATAGTAGTTCAAGCCATTCTCTAATTGATAAATGGTCAAAGGATATGAAGAGATAATTTTCAGATGAAGAAATTGAAACTATTTGTAGTCACATGAAAAGATGCTCCAAGTCATTAATGATCAGAGAAATGCAAATGAAGACAACTCTGAGGTACCACCACCCACCTGTCAGATTGGCTAAGATGACAGGAAAAGATAATGAATGAATGTTGGAGGGATGTGGGAAAACTGGGACACTGGTGCATTGTTGGTGGAATTGTGAATGCATCCAACCATTCTGGAGAAGCAATCTGGAATTATGCCCAAAGAATTATCAAACTGTGCTTACCCTTTAATCCAGCAGTGTTTCTACTGGGCTTATACCCCAAAGAGATACTAAAGAAGGAAAAGGGACCTGTATGTGCCAGAATGTTTGTGGTGGCCCTTTTGTGGTGGCTAGAAACTGGAAAATGAATGGATGCTCATCAATTGGAGAATGGTTGGGTAAATTGCGGTATATGAATGTTATGGAATATTATTATTTATAAGAAACGATCAGCAGGCTGAATACAGAAAAGACTGGAGAGACTGACAGGAACTGATGCTGAGTGAAATGAGCAGAAACAGGAGATCCTTGTACACGGCAACAAGAAGACTATACAATGATCAACTCTGATGGATGTGGCCTTCTTCAACACTGAGATGATTCAAACCAGTTCCACTTGTGCAGTGACGAAGAGAGCCATCTACACCCAGAGGACCGTGGGAACAGTGTGGAGACACAACACGGTATTCTCACTCTTTCTGTTGTTATTTGCTTGCATTTTTTTCCTCAGTTTTTTACCTTCTTGATCTGATTTTTCTTGTGCAACAAGATAACTATAAATACGGATTGGATCTAACATTTATTTCAACATATTTAACATGTATTAGAGTACCTGCCAGCTAGAGGAGGGAAATTGGGGGAAAAAGGGGAAAATTTGCAACAAAAGGTTATGCAAGGGTCAATTTTGGAAAAATTACCTATGAATATGCTTAGTAAATAAAAACTTTAATAAAAATTTAAACAAACAGATAGACAGATAGATAGATAGATAGATATACCCAAGTCTCCCCATCCTGATAAAAATCCTCTCTGGGATCTTTCTTTCCCCACTAACTCTTCTCTTCATATGTGTCTTCTGTCCTTTGTGAGTAAACTCAAGAAAGTGTCTGCACTTGTGCCTCCTGATGCCTCTGCTCTTCTTCTTCTTCATTCCTCACAATCTGGCTCCTGACCGCATCATCACCACAACTGCCCTTTCCAAAATCACCAGTGACGTCTTCATCACCAAATCCAATGGCCTTTTTCCCCCAATTCTCATTCTCTTTGAACTTCAGGCAGCCTTGGACACCATTAATCTCTCCTGGTTATTTACTTCTCTCTGGGTTTTCAGGACGTTCTCCCTCCAAGCTCTTTTCCCATCTCTGTGCTCTGTCACTTTTGCTGGATTCTCCTCCAGATCACAGCTTCTGTCCCTCTTCTTTTCTCCCTCTAGATCATTTCATTTAGACATCTCATCAGCTTCTATGAATGCAGTGACCTTCTCTATGCTGGTGATTCTCAAATCTATTTTTCCTGTCCTGGCCTCTCTGCTGACCTCCAGTCTCACAACTCCAACTGCCTCTTAGACATCTTGAACTATGGATACTCAGTAAACGTTTTATGCCAAATATGTATAAAACTGAAATCATGTTTTTCTCCCTAAACCTTCCCCTCCTCTTACCTTCCCTATTACAGTCCAGGGCACCTCCACCTTCACAGTCTCCCAGGCTCAAAACCCAGGAGTCACCCTGGAATTTTTTTTTTACTGTCTCTCACCCTCAATTCAATGTGGTGCCAAGACCTGTTGCTTTCACCTCTGTAGCATCTCCGACCAATTCCAACTCTCAGTTGGTCCATTCTACCCTGCATCACTGCTGGTCAATCTCACCCCTGCATCACCTCTGGTCAATCTCACCCTGCATCATCTCTGGTCAATCCTCACCCCTCTGGTCAATCTCACCCTGCATCACCTCTGGTCAATCTCACCCTGTATCACCTCTGATCAATCTCACCCTGCTGCATCATCTCTGGTCAATCTCACCCTTGCATCACCTCTGGTCAATCTCACCCTGCATCATCTCTGGTCAATCTCACCCTACATCACCTCTGGTCAATCTCACCCTGCATGATCTCTGGTCGATTTCACCTCTGCATCACTTCTGGCCAATCTCACCCCTGTATCATCTCTGGTCAATCTCACCCCTCTGGTCAATCTCACCCCTGCATCACCTCTGATCAGTCTCACCCCTGCTGCATCATCTCTGGTCAATCTCACCCTACATCACCTCTGGTCAATCTCACCCCTGCATCACCTCTGGTCAGTCTCACCCCTGCATGATCTCTGGTCGATTTCACCTCTGCATCACTTCTGGCCAATCTCACCCTGCATCATCTCTGGTCAATCTCACCCCTGCATCATCTCTGGTTGATTTCACCTCAGCATCACCTCCTTTGGCCAACTGCAATATCTCACTGGTCCTACTCCCATTACTCTCTGTCGCTGCTTCCATCTTTTTCACCTCACACCGAGACCACTGCACTAGCTGTTGAGACTCTACCTGCCCCAAGTCTCCCCTCACTTCAGTCCATCCTCCATCCAGTCCCTAAGTAGTTTCCCTGTAGTGCAGGCCTGACCACAACTCCTTTGCTCAAACTCCTGGGGCTCTCTGTGGCCTCCAGAAGCAAAGACAAATCTTTCATTGACATGCAAAACCCTTCATAACCTGCCCCCTCCTCCCTTTCCAGCTTCTTACACTTCACTTCCCACCGTGTGCTCTTCCCTTCAGTGAACCTGGATTCCTGGCTGTTCTGCAAACAAGACCCTCCGCCTCTCCACTCTGGACATTGTCCTCTGGCTCACCCAAGGCCCGGAACACTCTGCTCCCATTCATTACTGGCTTCTCTGATTTCCTTTCAGTCCCAACTACATCTCACTTTCTGCGGATGCCTGCCCAACCTCTCTTAATGTTAGTGCCTTCCCTCATGAGGGTTCAGTTGTTCCAACTTCTCCTATATAGGACTTGTTTGTATACAGTTGTTTTCCTGCTGTCTCCCTCATTAGATTGTCAGTCCCTTGGGGGCAGGAACAATCATTTGCTTCTATTTAGTTTTCAGCATTTGGTACAGGACCTGACACAGAGTGGGCACTTGATGAATGTTTATTTACAGAATGACTGATTCAAGGCCTTCCTTGATCTGATTGGCTCCTACTTTCCTCAACTACCCTCCCCTCATGAAGCCCCTGTGCCATCCCTCACCGTGCCATCCCTCACCGTGCCATCCCAAAGCCTTGGGGTTTCCCATGGCTGTGCTTCTAGCTAATCCCACACAGCTGGCCCCTAGCCTGGGCTATGCCAGTCCCTAGCAAACCACGTGCACCCTCACTCAGGACCTGGGGCTTCTTTCCCAGGGCTGAATTGGACTGCTGCCTAATCTTGTGGAATTCCCTGCAGATGCTCAGGTCTTGTCGCTCCCACTCTCCTCCTGCAGTCAGGATGTGGGGGCCTTTTGTGACCTCAGCAGTGCCCGATGAGCAGCCATTCTACCCTTAGCAGCCTTGGACTTGAGTGTGGCTTTTGCTGCTATCCTTCAGTTGTGCCCCGAGGCTTGGTGAGGGTTTATGGCAAAGATACTGGAGGGGAGGGTCATTTCCTTCTCTAGCAGATTAAGGTAAATAGGAGTTAAATTAGCCTTAATCCTAAATGGCACCTAAAGTTTACACCAGCGATTGAGGCTAAATTTGAACTCAGGTCTTCCTGACTCCAGACCCAGTGGCTCTATCCACTGAGCCATCCAGTCACTTTTAGTATGGTGACAGTAACAAAAACCATAAAAACAATAGCTAGGATTTTTTTGTTTGCTTTAAGGAGATGCTTTTATTCCCAATTTACAAATGATGAAACTGAGACCCAGAGAGGAAAAAGGATTTGCCCAAAGCCACATTGCCCAGGGTGGCAAAATACCAGTTCAGGTCTTCTGTCTCCCGAGCTGGGGGCTCCTTCCACCGGACCAGGGACAGGTCCAGAAAGGGCAAACGCTCGTTTTCAAAGAAGGAAAGAGAACAGAACCCTCGGCTGTCACTTTTCCATTTGAGGCCAGACATTCTGGCGCTACAGAGCCAATGTACCCATAAAGTGAGATTAAGGAAGATTCAGGCAGCTGGCCCAACAACTGGGGAGGGATGGGAAGGAGGAGGGAGAAAGAGAGGGAGGGAGGGAAGCAGAGGAAGAGAGACCCAGAAACAGGGAGAGGGAAGGAGGGAGACACAGAGAGACAGAAACTGAAAGAGACTAAGAGAGAGAGAAAGAGGAGATGAGAGGAGGGAGGGAGAGACAGAAAGAAAACAAGGAAGAAAAGGAGGAGAGGCTGGAGAAGGGGGAGGAGAGGGAGGGAGGGAGAGACAGAAAGACACAGAAAGAAACAAGGAAGAAAAGGAGGAGAGGCTGGAGAAGGGGGAGGAGAGGGGGGAGGAAACGCCCGCGTGGCTAAGGTGCCAGTCTCAGCAGACAGCCCAGCCCCAGACAGCCTGCTCCCTAGCATTTACAGAGGCAGGCACCGGCTTACCCTAGCTTCACAAGCCTAATAAAGCTGGCTCCTCACTGGATCTCCCTGGGCCCTCTCCACGGCCTGGGGCCGCTCCTTCTGCAGATGAGGAAACCGAGGCTCTCAGAGGTTGTCCTGGACGGGGTTTGCCCCACTGTGCGCACGTGCACACGGAGAGGAGACAGGGGGGCTTCTCTGCCCCAGTTAACACCAGGGCCATGGTGGGGCTGGTCTGACTTACAACTCCCCTCCCCCACCCAGAGCCCCCGTCACAATGAGCCAGAAGTAGGGACTGTCCCGGCCCGGGAAACAATCCCGCACCTTGATCTCCCCAGGAGGCTTAGAGGCCTGGGCCAGAATGGGCGGGAAGTGGCTCCCAGGGGAGAGGTCACCGAGTAAACAGCCCTCGGCAAACACAGGTGAGGGGGGCAGGCACCTGCGGCCGGAGGCCTGAGCTCCCTTTTGGAGGGGCCGGGACTCTGGGGTGGAAATGAGGAGGGTGAAGAGCCCGTGGAAAGGCGTGGAGGCCGGACAAGGGGAACGAAGTGTCCTGGGCCGGACCCCTGCAGCTTCGGCTCCCCACCCCCCTTCTGGCCCAGCCCTGCTCGGCTCCCTTGGGGACCCCCAGCCCCCTGTCTCCCGCCCCTCTGCCCCGGCCGTTCCAGTGACTTCTGGCTGCTCAGCCCCTCCTCGGTCCCCACCAAGGTCCTCCTTCAAGAGGCCCCAAGAAACCTTCGGTTTAGCTTCCAAGTACTCACGTGGGAACCCACTTTCCACACTGGTCAGCAATCCCGCCTCCCTTGTCCTTTCCTCCTGCCGGCCTTTGTCCCGGGCACGTCCCCCAGGCTTGCGATGCTCTTCCCCTCCCGCCTCGGAGCCCCTTCCCAATGCAGCTCGGGGGCAGCCCTTGTCCCGAAGCCCTCCCCCTCCCCCCGGACTTTGTCTGGGATTTGATGCTCTCTTCTCCATCCTAGTCTCTCTCGGGCCGGATCATTTCCCGCAGATTGTCCTCAGACCCCCAGCACCAAGCACAGACTGGAATGTGGGGGGAGGGGGCTTAATAAACAACTATTCATTGACCCAGAGGTGCCCGAATAGATTATGGGGGAAGGAATGTAACATGGTCTAAGCTGTGTGGAGGAGGCAGGGAGCCTTCTGGGGAGAGGGGATGGGCTGAGCAGGAGCCCAGGTCAGAGGTCAGAGGTCAGCTCTTCCCACCCTCATCTCCATCCATGCTGGCCGTTCCACCCAAGGGCCTTTGGGACCGTCCTTCTTCCGGGCACCCTCAGTGACCCAAGTCAACACCAGCTCCAGCAGCTTGCCTCAAGCCCACAAAGAGGCTTTCTTCGGCCATTGGCCTCCGGTCCGCTTGATTCGGGGACTTGCCCTCACAGCTTGGCCCAAGTCTTCCTTAAGAACCTGGTGGGACTAATGCATTGTTGGTGGAATTGTGAACACATCCAGCCATTCTGGGGAGCGGTTTGGAACTTCTCAAAAAGGTATCGAACTGTGCAGACCCTTTGACCCTGCAGGGCTTCTACTGGGCTTACACCCCAAAGAGATACTAAAGAAGGGAAAGGGTCCCATGCGTGCAGAAGTGTTCGTGGCGGCCCTGTTTGTAGTGGCCAGAAACTGGAAAATGAATGGACGCCCATGCATTGGAGAATGGTTGGGTAAATTGTGGTAGGTGAATGTTATGAAACATTATTGTTCTGTGAGAAATGACCAGCAGGATGATTTCAGAAAGGCCTGGAGAGACTTACACAAACTGATGCTGAGGAAAACGATACTGTATGACGATGTATTCTGATGGACGGGCCTCTCCAGCAATGAGATGAACCAAATCAGTTCCAATAGAGCAGTGATGAACTCAACCAGCTACGCCCAGTGAAAGAACTCTGGGAGATGGCTATGAACCACCACATAGAATTCCCGATCCCTTTGTTTTTGTCCCGCCTGCATTTCTGATTTCCTTCACAGGCCAATTGTTCACTATTTCAGAGTCCGATTGTTTTTGTGCAGCAAAATAACTGTTAGGACATGCATGCTTATATTGTATTTAGTTTATACTTTAACGTATTTAACATCTACTGGTCATCCTGATGAGGACAATACAGCCTCCTTGGAGAGCATCTGCATTAAAATTTCCTTTCAGATGCACCTTTTGGATACAAACCAGCCCAAGTATATTCCTTTCGAATGCAAAAACCAAATTGTTTTGTTTCTGTATCTAAGTAAGCCCTGAGAAAATGTCTCCTTGCAATTCTCTGATATTGCCCACTAAGAGAACATTTTAGTGTCTTTCTCTCTTTAATAAAGTGCCTTTTCTTATCACAGCCTTTGGTGTAGCGTTTCTCGCTGCAAACCCGCCCTAACTTGGTGTTTTGGAGAACTAGGAGACCAGCCATATTCCTGACGATCCATACCTCATCATTTGGTGGCCCGTACGATTTCTTTTAACTGAGTAGAAGCCCATTATAATTTCTTCTATATGGAGGGCAGCTCTGATTTACCCAGGTTAGAACCTAAGCTGCTGACAGACTCAGGGAGTCGATTAAGAGGAAATTAGTCGCCTACAAGACGTTGTAGGGACGAAATCCTGTTGTTTTTTTTGTGTTTTTTTTTTTGGACGAATTGTCTTACAAGAGGGCCTTATGTTGACACCTTTCTTAAGACGTCTAGAAAGGTTACGCTATAGAATCATAAAGTTGTTTGGGCTTGTGGCAAAAATGGTCAGTTT